>NW_017163422.1:487315-496974 GCF_001652005.2 Ceratina calcarata | reverse complement strand
ATTAGAAACAGAGGAAATTAATTTCAATAGATGTTCATATAGTCAATGTTATGTTTTCGTTGTTCGCTTCGGTAGTTTTACCGAGCAAAGTAATGCATGATCGCTGCTTTGGATTATATTTATTCAAGGATCGCGAAATAAAAATTTGAAGATGCATTTCTACAATAAATTAGACTCGAAAATGCGTAATGCGTGATCGATGCTTTAGATCATGTTTGGTCAAGTAAAAATGCTATTTAAATATGAACGCTATGATCATAACCGCGAGAGCGATTTTTCATCCGACTAAAAACTATCGACTAATTAGTCGATAGTATGTTGCGATTATTCCCTAGGTAGTCGATACTTTAAATTAGTCGATAGTGCCCATCACTAATTTAATATTGTTTCGCGTCACATGGCGTACGGGTTCGATAAGTCAGGGGAAAGGGTTGCGTCACGTTGAATAGTAGCTGTAACACTTGTAACTTATTTTAACTCGAGCAACACGCGTACCACGTTCCAAGTGGTCGTCGAGGAAATAGCCTATTATTTGTAACGAATACAGGGCTCGCGAGATAAAATTGCTTAGGGTGGAGATGGAAAGGGGTCAGATCGAATGAAAGGGTTATTCAATTAGAATTCTTCATTCTCGACGACGCCATTAAACGTACACCGGCAGTTCTTCACTTTTACTTTTAAATCTCCAGCGATTAAACAAACAAAGTCAGTTTTTTCAACGAGATACATATTTATAAAATCTTGATATAGATTTTAATTAAATAACCAGAACGTCAATTGGAAGCAACAGTTTCCTAGCAATGAGAGGAACGGTAAAATATTGCTATGAAAAATGTGAAAAAATATGAAACGAAGAGCATTCGTAAGGGGTTGCATTCTGTGCATGTGGAAAACGCATTCCTTCCCATGGTTCGCGGTATGCGAAACAACTGAACAAACAAGCAATAACGAGAGGCTCGTTCCGTTTCGAGGCTGCACGACAGGAAACTCTCTACTCTCCGCCTGGAGCGAAGAGCTTCCTTTTCCCTCTCCGATATTTCAACTGGAGATAAATACCACGTTGCACTTCCCTTAGAATCTCTCTCTCCTCTTCGAAGCCACCCATCGGAATGCCGCGCGACTTCTGAAACATGGAAGAATATTCCTTCTATCTTCACCCCTCGGCGCGAGACTCGTAGCACGGCTTTCCGCCTTTGGAAGAAAGATCCACACGATTAATTAAAAATTCTGTAGAACGAATCCGTTGCTCGGCATCTCGATTCATCCTCGTTTAAAGTTCCTCGATAGATTAAGGAACGACCCGAGCGTAAGATGAAAGATAAATAAAGGAATTTGTCTTCTTTGATACGTCGTAGTCTCTACAATTATTTGCATATTTACTTCAAGAATTTTTTCAGAGAGAAGAATGATTTATGAATCTTCTTTCCGCTCATATTCCGTTTACATTCCATTTTCTTTAAAATTCTAGTTATAAAGATAGAAGCTGGTTTGAGAAAGAGAAGGGCGAACTTCGTTCTCTCCTCGAGTTCCCATCTAAATCATGGCAACAGGTTGAAGTTTTACGATTCCTCGACCAAGAAAACGCTTAAGTATCACATAAAACCGAAGACTCTGTATTTCCATATGCACGAAAACTCTGACATTACGAAATCAACGGGATGCCCGGTTCGACGATGGTTAGTACCCGAAACTCGTTTCACGAATCCCTGTTTGTACAGACTCGTTGGTTAGCGTGTCTAAAAATCCTCCGAAACGCAACGAAACCGACGAACCGTCGCCAGTGCGATTTGCCTTCGGTCCATTTGCAATCGGAAACGGCCTTAACTTTCCTGCCGTTTGCGGCAATGCGTTCCATTAACCTAACTGGGAGAGTCCGTGAAGGGTGGCCGCGTGAACCGAAGGGAAAGCACAAGGGGCGTGTGGGGGCGAGTTTTAAGAAGAGCCGGAATCGCCTTCACGGCAGACTGGCTCCCTGTCTTGAGACCAACTACCGTCGCGCTCCCCTCCCTGAACTTTCGCTTCTTGAACAATATCAGCAATTCTTTATCCGTCGAGGCAAAAAGTTCGAAGAATTTCTTTTACGTCATGTTTAACGTAAAAAGTTAGCAAAGTTATATTGCAGATAATAAACGAGAAATGCAGATTCCCAGAACGTAAAATGTGTAACAGTTAGGAAAGAACTTATGAATTTTACGAAGGAGAACATCTTAGTATAATAAGAAAGATTAAAACGAAAATGCTAAGCATCTGGTCTACGGGTGGATTATACTAATTGAGATAAAAGTTGGAGAAAAATTTACATAGGGACAACTGTAGTTGAAGGAACACCGTTCAGCTTTGCAGACCGTAGATATATATCCACGAGAACTAGGTCAGCTTTCGAAACTGTTTTCCCTTATCCGAAAAAGACCGTCCCCTATTCTCGTGGTTTAAAGCGACTTTATGGACAAGCTCGAAATTCGAGCGGAACCGAATGGCCATTTTACGCATGAACAGCCTGATATCACGGAAAAAATGAACTTAGGAACGGTGAAATGGACCGGTGAAATGTTCGGGGAGGAATTGGAAGTAGACGTGTAGGGAAGAGATAAGATATCTAACATCTGTTTGCACTCAAACGAATTGTACACGTAAACAAGTAAACATGCTTAAATCTCTGAACAAAAAGATTATTGACGAAAATACATTTGTTGGTAATATAAATCGGACCTGTTTAACATGACTAAAAATCAAAATTGACTTTGATATAAGAAATTCGCAAGAGTTCCGCCGAGAATAGGGCAAACTAAATTCTTGTAAACGCACTTGGAAGGAAAATTGGCTAAGATTCGTAAATGCGTACACATTTCGGAATCGTCTCTGACGAGCGAGAAGGCACGTCGCACGGGGACGAGTTGCCGACGGGCGAGATTAGATTTTTCGTTGCAGCCGCGTAGGTGCACGTCCTTAACAGTACAGATACGTCTGACAAGCAAAAGCAGGGGAGGAAGGCTACGTGGTCAGGTTGCAAGATTTCCGGGCAGGAAGCTGATATATGTGAATGCGATGTGGCGGCGGTTTCGAAAGGGTCGGAGATAAACTTAATTGAATGGCTCGGTCCTCCCGGCGTGAACTGCCGTTTTGTCGTCCGGTTTTCCTCGTTTCTGGTCGGCGACGCACTTCCCTATCAGGGTGATTTAACACCGGCCCGGATCGCGTCCGCTAAACGCTTCGGATCTTATACGTTATGAGGGCCGGACGGGAAAAGTCCCGGTATACGGTGGCGAGCGTGGACCCCGTCTCTTACGCTGAATAGAAATCCCCTGTTAATGGAATACGTTACCGATCTCCGACATCATTGGATGGACCGCGTTCTTTTACCCCTGCTCGATTGTCACGTATTCTACCTGAGTCTTAGCCAAGGGATCCTGAGTGATGAGTAGGGAACCGCTGAAGAAAATGGAGTGAAAGTCAAGGTCTTTGCTATTTTACTGTTGCTGATCGAGTGGTTCGATTTTAGTACTTGGATACCTCGCCTGAGTGATCACTCGATCATTTAAAAACAGACATTTAACCATTTATCTAAATTTCTTTTTGAACAATCGTCCTTCTTCATGAATACTTCTATTTCTTTTCCTATATAAAACAGTGTCTCGGGTTTTCGAACTGGAAAACGCGGCGTCGCGACGACCGGCGCCACGAGTATCGTTACGCACACTACGACGCACGTTCGACGGCAAACGCATTCACCGTCGAAACCGTCTTTCTAAATGACGATTGGGCCAGATCAATTATCGTTCCAGATTGTTCACTGTTACGTTTATGTGCGCCGATCATACGCGATCCTATAAATGTTGCCTCGTTCACGATATCGCTGCCTTTCGCGAACTGTTCGTCGGTGTTTACTTTGAGAATGGACGATTTTACATGCACGTTGAGCATACAGATATAGACGAAGCGCTTCCGGGTTTATTAAAGTAAATAGCAATAAAACAGATGAATTAATGGACGAAGTACGCTTGTTTCTTTACTCGGCAAATTTATGGACAAATGAATGAATCATTCAGTTTCTCGCTTTACCCGGCATAGCACAAGCAAGATATTTTCCTATGATATTTTAAATTCAATACATGACATCGTCGCACAAAGAAGAATTATAAACCTCGAGTAGAAATGCAAATTGTCATGTAGCATGCATTAAAAAGGAGGGCATTTTATTCGCAAATTCGAAGCATCGTTCTCAGGGTAGAATCGCGGAGCGACATCCGGTTTACTCCCTCAAGCCGTGCTCGTATTCGTCGTATAATAATGATTATCCTGTCGTCCTGCGCATTAAAGTTACGACGTCCTCTCGCGCGTATCCTCGGCTCCGCTCCGTGGGGACCGTAACGCTCATTAGCGGAAGATGAATTCATTTCTTCGATGATGTATGAGACGCCCTGCGTCCATTTCGATCGGCCGGTTTAATGTCCCGAGTTGACGGATGAGTACGCATTGATCACGCGCTCGCACTTTCAAGAAAAGTGCTCTATTACCGTCGCTAGTCTTGACTTTCACTGACACGCATCTTTCTATCTTGTAACAGTCTCAGTAGGTCAATTGCACATTACGGATATTTTCTTAGTGACCGTGAACAGGAATTTTAATATTTTTATGTTTGTACGATTTGATTTGAAAAGCAAATTAAAGTTTAACATTTCATTTCTTAACCCTTTTCGAATTTCGATTTCGGAATAATCCATCAATATGGACGACGCGTTATACGCATGTCGGACGCTGCGATGACGTATATTTACGTCTCTTGTATATATCGATAGACTTTTCAAGACGTATATTTACGCCTTTCGTAGTGAAAGGGTTAAGCTCTATCTGGAAATTAAGAAATATATCTCTTTCAAATTTCTGAAACTTGAATTTGCGAAACACACAGTATTCACCGGTAGATGAGAGAACATCCATGATGTGACATGAAGTGTCCATCGCGAATCCCAATTTTTCGGTCGGACGGATCACTTGTTCGTCACAGTCGATCGGGATCAGTTATCAGCGTATCGCCGGCTCGAGATAACAATGGTATACACGATAACGGTGTCACTTTCGCGCGGCACCACGCATAACGAGCCTTCCGCCATGGCGTTGACGTATCGTGGATATTTGCATGCGGTCGCAATTTATCTCGCGCGATCCCGCAAAGTGAATCTTAGGATTGCCGTCGGCTGACAGAGCAAGATAGAAACGAGAGGGAGGGAAAGGGAAATGCTCATCAGTCATTCATTCCCGCGGGAACCGGTCTACTTATAAATGAACGCCGGTATTCGAATCCTGTAGCTGTAGTTGTCAGATTTAGAAAATGTCCTAAGCAATTTTTTTGTAACTCCACTCGTTAAAGAGTAATTGACGATAAGCGAGATAATTAATCGTTTACTCCTGAAATAAAAGTTCCAAGATTCGTTTCCATTCATTTATTAATCGGAAGTTATGAATTTAGGTAACCACCCCCAGCATTGGTCATTTGCTTAAGAATGTTCAACTAATTGTAAGACTTAGGAAATTCGTAGTATGCACATTTAGTTTGACTTCAAAACTGTTATAGAACTACACCGTAAAAGCTTATTCACAACACGGTTGACAGCGCAATTTCCGTGTTAGCAGTCGTCACATCAGGTGCGGGATTCATCGTAGGAAACTGTCTCGTAGCAGACGCAATTCATCATTGTTGAACGGTCGATGTACCCCTTTCGCACCGGCCAATTAAGACGATTCCCGAGTCAATTTTTGCGCGTAAAATATCCAAGCCTGATTGATGGGGGTGCCGACAACGGGCACGATGCCGAGGAATGCGTTATTAAATATTATTTCGCGGCAAAAAGGGAAATAAAGGAATAGCAGGGGAACAGGGTAGATAGAGGAGTGAGAGAGGGAGAGATGGGTTTTCGTTAACGTCATTAATCACCGTTCATCAAGAAGGATCGATCAATTCACTGTAAGTGGCATAAATCGTCGAAGAAAGCGTTGCAGCCGTTCATCGATTAATCAACATCCTGTCGCGAGTTCGTCCGTGGAGACCGCTTCTTCTTCTCCTCTTTCGTCTCCTTATTTTACAGTTACGTAATTCATTGAAACTCCTTTTACTCGAACGTGAAGCTCGATTATTAATCGTTTCTGATTAACGATCTCTCGCGCTGTTGCGCGACAAATAAAGAAGAGTTCCCTGGAACGGGACAACGGTGTTTGCCCGTCGGGTCGTGCGATGTTTCGCGCGGATTTCGTCTTTCTCATTAATCTCGGTTACGTCGACGTCGACGGTTGAAATCTGCTGGTAACTGTAATCTAAAACTCGTCGGTCAGGACGTGGCTGGATTTTTATTAGGAACAGAAGTAGGATCCGTGTATTGTCGAGATTCCTTTCAGAGCACAGTATCCTTCGTTTCCTGATCGCTAAATTACAAGCGGAATCGCGCTGAGAAAGAGGTACTTGCTCGAGGTTCTCCCGGTAGACGAGAGTAAACGAAGTAACGATGGGCCTTGGAACCGCGAGACTTTGCCGATACATAATTACGCTAATATTTCTTGTTTGCCGTTTTGCTACTTCTTGCCGAGCGCCGGGAGTAAAGTTACTAGAGGTTTCGAGACTACCTGGGGCGGAACGAATTAAAATTTCACGTGGGAGGCTGCGCTATTCGAAAAAGTTTGACTCTCGTCGCTGTTGGCGTTTCTCTTGTTCAAACCGTTCTCAGGAACGAGAGCGAAACCAGATCCTGGAGAATTTTAGTTCGTATCGTATTTCTTAAGAAATGAAAAATTCTAGTGCTCGCGCAGTACCGCGAGATGCTAGTGGATAATTAAATTTTAAGGATATTGATTAACAATTACGTTTTCTTTCTTGAAAATTCTACAGACCGTTCCCATGTTTCATGGAACGCTCCTTTTCTCATTTCCGAGAAGAATGCTGGACAGGAGTGTAAGGGCAGGGATTTCAAAAGCGGTGAACAATAATCGAATGAGAACGCGGCCGCGATTCCTACGCGCGAACATAAATCTCCGGTATCGAGAAACGTAGGTAATCATCGGACAGTGGGCACGGAGTATCTCTGCCGGTCCTGTACCCACGGGAAACACGACAATAAACCCCAGCGGATGCATCGTAAAAATTAAGATTTACCGATCCACCCACGCCTCTTCTCAATGACATGCACGGCCACGTGGACTCGTGCGTGTCCAACTACTTGTTAAAAAAAAAGAAATCTCCTTGCTCGGTCATCGCGTGCGCCGCATTAATTAACTACGCTTTTTCACGAAGCGTAATAACGTCGGTCGTTGTACCGACAAGTATTTCACCCGCGTCTTTCTTCTTCTTTTTCTGGTACTTGTTAGGCGAACCGTAATTTTTACCCGGGCTTTTCATCTTGTCGAAAGGAAAATGGACCGAGTTCGGTGTCGCGTTTTTTTTAATGTTCTCCTCTGTCTTTTGTTCTTCGCGATTGCCGGTAACGGAGGGCAAACGTGGGAAAAATGTAACCGGTGGTTTGAATATTTAAACCAACGCGTTATTGTTGAGCGCGGGTCCGACGTTTAATGAACAACGATTTCAGAGTCGAGCTTGGGCGCGGTAGCGGATTGAAGGCGAAGGGTAGTTACGCGCCGCGACGAAGAGTTTTGTTCAAACGCCACCGTAGGAAACGTACAGCGTGTTCTGTGGGAAAATAAACAAATGTCTGGCTTAATTAGAGCGCTTCGGCTTAAAACTTGGGAATATTTTATGAGTTGATGCGGTAAACTCTGTTGCGGAATTGTTAAGCCCGCGAGTATACGATTTGTCACTCGCACCGAACTAGGATTAGAACTGCGGGACCGTTCTGAAAATTAATTTATTTGATAAACTGAACGCATTGCTAATAATTAAAAATAATGTCAAAAAAGTTAAACGTGACAACGAGCGAGAATTCTTATAAAGAATTGACGTTCCACGAGGAAAGATGTTTTCTCTATATTTTTCATCACTTTAAGATATTACGAAGTCGCGAGGGTGAGCAACGCGTACTTCTTTTCGAACAGCGAGCTTAAAATGAAGGAGTTCATCCTTGAACGAGCCCGAGTCGCTTGCTGAGCGTTGTTAAAATCTTGCCAAACTTATAATGAAGAGATTTTTCACCGAGCGGCTCGGCCGACCCGACGCGCGACGATCGGGGTTAATTAACATTTTGTTTGCACCGCGGAAGTAATCAAGATAGCCTTCGACGTCGCGGAAAATTATTAATACGATCTCCGATTAATTAAGTCCTCGTAGGATAATTGTCGAGGGTAGTAAAAAGAGTTTTCATTATTTTACAACTCGACGATTATTCAAACAGAATCCGGTTTTTAGCAAGAAATAAAAAATTATCGAGTACTCCAACGTCTGCAATTAAGTTTTTAGACGAGAACGTTGGAGCGATTGTGGATTTCGTATTGTTGACGATGAATTAATTAACCTGCGAAAGGAGTTAATTAATTCCGGTGAAATATCAGAAAGTGAATATCCATGAAGAAATCTGGGATCGAGCGAATTTCATGGAATAATCAAAGTTTCAATGCAGTTATCTCTGGCAAGACTGGATGCAGGGTGGGACGAAAGTTCGTTCGAGGATCCATTTGCATGCAACTAGCGAGCAATTTCCTCTCGATCGAATTTATTTCACGTTAAGTCAAACGTTACTCGCTGACGGAGACGCGAAAGGTAAACGGAAACGAAGGAAAATAAGAGAGCCAGAGAAACGGACGACAGTGGTCGACTTTGACCGATAGAGACGGAGGGGCCAGTTCGGTTGGTAGTAAACGGTGGGAATTGAAGTTCACCGTAGACGAGAAATTCCGAACAGGAAATGGCTTCGCCAATGGGGAATGAGTTTGCATCGTGAATAAGAAACTCTTTGAATGAATAAATTTTCCACAAGAAATTTCTACGATTATATATTTTATTAAAACTGCAATAACTGATTGTGTAAAATAATGATTGTGACAGATTGATATCGTGTAATGATAAAAATAACAAACCACAGTCTATCGACTGATAAGCAAAGTAAACTGGTTTTATTGGGTTTATTAAAGATTTATAAAAAGAAAACGTGAGGAAACTCGACAGAGTAAATAATACGAGAGCGAGGATAAATACGAGAGAGAACTACGTAGGAAAACGTTACGTAGGAATGAAATCGTGGTGCGGCGGGACATTTGACGGCAAACGGATGAAAAGGAAAAGGGAACGGTGAATAGAAAGCAAATATAAGAGGAATTCGATCGAGTCTACGACTCGGTTTGCTCCCGTGGAAATACAGAAGCGCGCATATATCTTTACTACCCACCCTCTTTGAGACAGAGAAGGGCTTTTGTGTCGTGGAATTTCGAGAAACGGAGATGCCTCGAATATCGAGACACCTAACTTTGATTTCGATATCCCTTTTCGGTGAAGAGTCAATGAACGTTAAAAATTTTTACTAAGAAATATTTCTATAGCCGTGTAAGTAATTCGCAATCGATTTTTCGATACTGTAAACCTCGTCATAAAAATTCTCACGGTTTAACACAGAAATACGTCATTTAATTTCTTAGAAACGAATACAATACGATGATTAAACTTTATAAAATACCCTAATTAACACTAGAAAGACTGAAACTTAGTATATACCTATATTGCCCAAAAG
>NW_017163422.1:481338-486947 GCF_001652005.2 Ceratina calcarata | reverse complement strand
ATCTAGTGTTAAAGGCCTGCCAACGTTTATTAAAAACAGAGAACCGACTACGGTTAACAAGAAGAGAAGAATAAAATGAAAGAGAAAAGGAGAGAGGCCACTCGTAGGCAACGAAGTCGAGGTGAGAGAGGGCTGCGAGTGATGATGACTAATGTACGTGCGAGCAATTTACATCCCACTTTGCAAGAAGATATCCTTCGTTCCTGGCCTCCTCCTAGCGACCCTCCTTTTGCATCCGCGCTGCCCCCCGTCTCCCCCGATGGCAGCCCTCTTTTCTCGACTTCTTGCCGAGTTTCCCGTCTGTCGAGGCCGCTCTCTCGAGCCTCCTGCACATCGTTACCCTCGTGTCTGCAACGCGAACAGCCATCAAGCCGACGTTTTGGCAAATTGCCTCTGTTTTTATCGCGCGGCGAATATTTCCCGCGGCCTCGGAACGAGAAAGAGGGACGCGTCGCGACGCGAAGCTCGGAGCCGGTCAAACGAAACGTTCTTCCGCTCGATTCAGAAGGGAGACGCCGCGCCGCGGCTCGTCGCAGAGGATCCTCAGGAGGAAACGTGGAAACCAACTTGTTTCTGGTTTTTCCCGTGGAATTCATGGGTCCCGTCGGCGGCCCGATGATTGGACGGGTCGAAAAATTTCGTTACGACCCGCCGCGCGCCGCCCGCTCGTCTTTCCGAAAGGGGTTCGCGTTAATTAGAACGCGTCGATGTTCGAGGTAATTCGTAGTTGTTGCTGAAATTAACATTTTACGCGGCGAAGTTATGCGACACCCTCGGGACGGTCGACGCGACGGCTCATTCGATTCGTACGTGAATACGCGCGTACGGGGCAATTATTTGAAAAATAATGTGAACATTCCCTTGGCTCTTGTTAAAGGGCCGAAACCTTCGAACATTTGAATATAAAAAAAACCAAATGGCTGATGCTTACGCGTTCGGCTAGTTAATGCTAATTTGTACGATGTGAATAACAAAAATCCGACTGAAAAATGTTGGACGAAGTTATTTTGGACTGTGTCGCAGAAGTAAACCAGCAGGATGAGTAATAAACGACGATCATTTTTATGAACGCAGAAATCTTTCAGGATCTACGTGCGTATTCTCTCGAAGGCCAGTGGAACAGGTCGATATATGTTAATCCCCGGATATTTATGCGAGGCGCAGGGAAGCCTTATTGATGACCTTACCGCGGCGTAACACGTACAAAAACTCGGCCTCTGGCTCGCTCGATGAAAAATGACGGGCCGACGAAAAAATGAAGCGGTAGTAACAGGGGCGCGATATAGATTTCTCCCCCGACGACGGCGAGTCCGCGGATTGTCGCTTTCTTTTTCGTCGGTTTCGAGCGTCAATCCGACGCGGTCGGGCATCTCGCGAAGGCGAAGAGAAGATTGATACGCTCAGCGACGCCTGCCTCACGGCATCTGCGCCGATAAGTTCGATCTGACGTGAAATTCTGACAAATCATGCTTGCGTTCTGTCCGATTTATGCGAGCTCGACGGTGGAAACAGATGGATGGTAAATCGAATCGATCGAAAGTGAATCCACTTTGCGTGCGAGACAACAAGTCGGATGATTTATTTTTGCCTACAGCATTTGGTTTCACGTAAAAAAACGAGATTGTCATAACAATTACAATTGTTTCGTTAACTCTGACCGATGTCATTGTTTCATTAATAATTAATTCGCTTAACGATATCAAACTTCGAACATGTTTTAAATTATGTTAATTACACATGTTTCGTACTTATAATTCGTACCGTGGCACTTTGGCATTAATATTTGTCGATTATTATTCCAACGTGACCCTTGATTCCGTTCGAAAATCGACGGGGGACGCGTCAAGGGCGGAAGAAGGGGTGAACAACCACGTCTCGGCAGGGGTGAAAGATAACAAATTACCTTGGCAGTTGATAAAACCACGATAGAAAGTGAAACGACAAGCGCAGAGAGAGGCGTGGGAGGAGGGGGACGAGGAAAAGTGACAGGAATAATTTAACGCGGGAATGTGTCGAGCGAGGTTTGAAAATAGAATTTTCGTCTTCAGTCCCCCGCGATTATTCCGCTTTAATTGCGTCATCGTCAGTCGCAGTGTACATTTGCAATACAATAAGTACATAATACCCGTACCGAGGATTCAAAGGGCCAGGCTAGACGACCGAATTGTTAAAATATGCATGGAATAATTATTCTAAATGTAAGGAAGCTGTCTCACAGTATAATTACTCGTATCTCCAGACAGGTAAATAATAATTAGGGAGATCACCATGAGACAGCGGCTAGCGCGAGCCGCAAAGTCCTCCCTGTTGAAATTTCGCTTGGTTAGCCCGCGATGATGAATTACTACCCTGTATGTAATTCAACCAATCCTCTGCACGCAGATGTAATCTAAAAATCTGTTGAATTTCAGATTTCATATTCCTTCTATTATTTGTCACCGTGGAATTATTTACAAGGGAGCCACGATTAATTTTCAGTGAACGTGGCTCGTCAATTTTCCAAATTGCCCTCCACGCCCTGACTGTAATTCAAAAAGGAAACGTTACCCATCCCCATGTTATTAGCAGTAAATTACCACTTGAATCCAGTCAATAGACGCATCTGTATTAAAATTCAATGAACTCCGATTGAATTTAAACGCGAGTCCACCGATTCGTTCTTCCGTTTCCCACCACCCACTCTGTCCTTTAGGCATTAAAATACGTGTCGCTGGAAAATAAATCGAAACAAGTATCTAGTTGGCGCGACACGACGTCTACGACAAATAGCGAACGTTACCGGCTGTGTGGGGTTCCCACGTTGAAATTCAAATTTCGCCTGGTCGGTGTACGTGAGTCGCGCATAATTTCCATCAGCAGCGCGCACGCGGATCTGTTTTGAAAGGATTACTAAAGGGGGGTGAGTGCGCGTAGATTCGGACGAGGGACGAGGCCGGTTCGTTCTTTGTTGTCTCATCGCAACGGCCTCGGATCGTAAGGGTGGACCAATGAATCGATGTTAACGGCGCGCATAATACGAATCTGCATAAATAATCATCGACGTTCGATCATCTTTTTTTTTTACTAACACGATTAACATCCCCTTTGAAATTGAAATTTCGCGGTAATTTTTGCCCTGTCTTCCATCCTAGATTTCCATCTCTTTTTAGACGCAACTAGATCAGCACCGTCGAAAGAGACACGCGCGTGCAGCACCGAGAGACGAACTCGCGTTAATTTCCTTTACAAAGCGCCCTTCGTATGTACGTCTGAAATTATACAAATTAACCGTGTCCTCCTCTTCGCTGGCAACCGAGTTTTATCACAACGAGGTAACTTTTACGCGTGGACATATTCTTTCCATTTCACGAGTTCGTCAGATTTCTGATTCCGAATATCGATCGTTGTCTTCTCTCTGAATTTGTTCAGAAATTAAACAACGGTTTCATGTACGCTCGGCTACACTCTGCTGTTTGTTATTTTACGAATATTCTATTGATTTACCATCGCAACAATTTTGTGCACACACGGCCGTACGTATATCTGATTTAATCGAAAACACAAATTTTGTCTGTTAAATCAATATCCGGTGAGTTTAATCGTCTCGGTGGTGAAACGTTTCGTTACATGCTCCCTGCATCTATGCGCGTATTTTACCATCGACGAATTTCGTCGGGAATCGAATTTATTAAGAGTCGTTTTCGGCCTCTATCAATGATCTATGTGGCAGCGTGTGGATCGAAACGACGATACATCAGTGTACACGGCGCAGGAGGTAGCCCTTCGGGCGACAGAAGTAAATTCAAAGGCGTCGGGAATGAAGGATGGCGAAAAAGAAGGGGGTGAGAAGGTTGGAGAGGGACAGATGCGGAAAGGACGAAACGAAGAAGAAGGGACACTACCCTCCCGGATTTCATGGCGCCGCGACGTCGCGAACAGTCTAAAGGTATAGCCTGTAACCGGGACAACGACGTCGAACCGTGTCTCGTTGCTATATCGATCATTAATACGGTGAAAAACAACCGGGGCGGAGGGAAAACGGAGAGCCCTCGAGAAACGACTGGTGTCGTCGTAAAGATTGTATTCGTTTCTTGGCCGACTTCTTTTTATCAATCATATCGTCTGAGTATCGATTGGCGTCGCGTTCTTCTCAGACGAGAAAATGAAAATAGTAAAGTATCTGTGAAATATTATTGTCGTTATATCGTAATTGACGTCAGCATGACTCAGAAACAATAGTCATATTAAAACTTTATTAGTGATCCGTCATGGCTTTCTCTTGCAAAAAATAAATAACATTTATTTTGCATGCTGTATGCATTTTACGATTCATACACTTTCGAGTACTTATCAAACCAACGTTTGTAAACCAGATTTTTTCCCTGTTTCTTCGAGTCCTTTGATACTCTCGCTGTTTTAATCGCCGAGTCTCGCTCGAGCGTCGCGCCGCACGCAACGTCATAAGCATTAAGGTTTTTAATCGTTCGCGGGGATACTCGTGTAGAGCCAGGTAGGATCTCTGCGTGGCCGTGCTTGATAATTTTAAAATGTACTCAGACGGTGTTCCCGGCCGCCCGCGCCCGCCGCGAGGTATCTTTTCCGGTGACGAGGGTTCTGCGTAGGACAGTAAAAATGTCGTAAAACCGCTCCCAAGGATTACTCGGGAAAAAAGGCCGTGGAAATTCACGCCTGTTTAAGTAGAGGACGATCGTTATCGTTGCATAAACTTTACTTTCCTTCATTGCGCGTCGGCGTCCCTTTAAACCTCGTGTGCGTGCGCGTAAATTTCATCGTCGACTACGACCGTGCGACTTTCGAGTTCCATTGCAAGTCGCTTTTGAATATAAGAGTTGCTTTCTTCCTGCCAAGGAGCGAAATGGAATTTCTTGAAGATCGAGTCGAACGGTTTCTTCTTTTGAATTCGTTTGGCTTTTCACTAAATGAAACTCCAACTTCTGTACCAGAATATTTACAAGGCTTATTCCAAAATAGAAACTTTGTGTTTAAAAGATATCAGACTATCATATTTATTATACCGGATATTTCATAATTAAAATGTTCATCGTCGTGTAAACAATAATTATTGCAAACACGAAATTCACGGGTAACTAAATTATGGCTGAATTACAGGCAAATTAGAGGAAATTTTCGGTTTACCAAAACATTCAAATTATGGCTAGCATCCAACCATTCCCAGGCTAGTCGCTCAAACGTACCTCGATTCCCAGCGAATCGAGAACGAAGGAAATTCAACAAACGAACCATGGTGTGTATTCCGCGAACAAAGAAAAACAAGCGAGTTTCTGCGCAAAACCGCAGCTTGGTAGGGAGAGGAAAAGCGGGAACTCGTGGGTTTTCGCGAGAAAGGGCGACCGCCGCATGTTTCGTAGGGTTAATTCAAACGGACTATCCCGAACGCCATATCATTTAACTTTAACACAACGTTTCTGATAATTGGGGGATACGCGTGCACGCGTTGCGTTATTGCAAGCGTCACAATTAATTGCTGTTCGCTCTATCATCATAATGGTCCCTTTAAAAGCGATGGATTTGCTCATATAAAAAAATTTCATGAAATAAATCGCGTTTACCATTAAGATTTACAAAATTTCTGATATTTAATGTTGTAC
>NW_017163422.1:368160-480678 GCF_001652005.2 Ceratina calcarata | reverse complement strand
ATAATTATACATATAAGTGTATCCGACGACAAGCTTGCCTTCGGGACGCTACCGCGTACCTTGATTATTCTGTTACTATACAATCCTAGCGTGCTATTATTTTACTAGTCTATTACTGTTCCTGAATGCTCGGCGTAATCTTAATGCGCGTACTCTGCAGCGCAATCTTACGCTCCGGATACCCGATTACTTCTCAATTACATGGTACCGTGGCAGTCGTGATCGGGACGAATAATCATCGACCACCGTGTTATCAGTGGCCGCTGATCAAAGGACCGCGTGGATGCAATAGTTTAAGACCGGTGAGAGAGTTCCGTGGCGTTTAGAGTCTGCGCGTTTCGATGATTCGCGATCAACCCCCTGCGAAAATTCAGTAAATCATAGAAACCAATTAATTCGGTGGTCAAAGGGGATTACTGGGAATTCGATCGATCCCTCTGAGGGGAATATTGCGCGCTGATTTACGAGTGGGAGTAGGGCATGATTATACCTGCCCGGTGCCGCCGGCTGCAATTTTGACCTGTTTGTTCTTCAGGAAATCCGACTGCCATTGAAATTATAGATTGCTGTTAGATATTTAGAATAGATGAGTCAACTTTTATATCAGCAGTTTTCTTTCACAGCTTCGTCGTTCTTACGTATACTCCGTCGATCGCAATAATTGAATATAAAAGAAAGTTCGAAGAGTTACTCTCATCAAATTCCACCCTTGATGAGCGATATCAATTTTTCCACGACAGCCGACGCATTCAAAGACACCGCGTTGCCACCCCTGATACCGTGGATAAGAGGCCGAAAATTCCCGCGGGACGGTAAATCGCATCCCGGTAACCCATTCTAATCACTTGAACAGCCGGAGCTAAGTAATGACTAATGACTGAGCTACATTAGGGGGATGGAACCGTACGCGTTGTGGTTTACGGTGGGCGCAGCTGATCGGTACATAACTTTGCACTCTGACCCGTCGTCGTTTCCGCGTGTTGCATCGCAATCCAGAACGGTGTGCTCCTCGCTACAATGAACAATGAGCACCCGTTGTACAACTAAACAGCGATTTATGCTCGAACGCGTTTGCGTGTCTTTAGATAAATTCAAAATAATTGAACGATATCAAAGATGTATAGGCTATATACTTAAACAATGCTAGCATCTTGAATTTGTTATTATAGATTCCTATTACTATTAAAAAGCTACCTGCAAAATTTTAAATCAATTCATGGGTTTTTTGAAAAATTATAGTCACTTAAAATTTGTATGTACTCTTATGGTAATCAGCTGAAAACTGTTGAATGACATAAAAATTATCATTAATAAAATTTAAATTTATCTTCAAATCATTTTTGTTACAATTCTACGTCGCGAGATTGTTACAAATTTACACCGCAATTAAAATAGAATTTCTATCGGATTATCGTCCAGAATTGTTAATATCGTTCGTACATTAAGAATTACAAATGTATAAGCAGTTAAGTGGCGCAGGTAATAATAATATCGTCCCATCTACATAGTTAATACGAACATTTTACAGCCGTTATCGTTGTTTTTCCACTCTAAATTAACCAGATAACGCGGATATCGGCTATTACTATTGATTATGCATTTGATACCTATATCACAGCGTCCTTCGATTATTTGTATCACAAACAATCTCCACCACTGTGCAAATAATTTAAAGGGCACCATTGCCCAATAATTAGCTGTTAGAATTCCTTATCAATGGTCACGTGACGATTGTCATTATAAATATCGTCTTATCAACGCAATTAGTTGCTCCCTCAATGAACTACTAAATAATTTAGAAAAAGAGACAACAAATAAGTTAAATTCCATTAATCTTTAATTTGCAGATAAATACTGAATGTTAACAAGTAACGTGCTTCCATTTTCAAATGCTGGTTTAGATTCGAAAATTTTTACTTTACGATTCAATCTTCTCAAACTTGACAAACTAGCCGTTGCCGTGCATTCAATTTTTTAAAGGCTGGACGCAGCGGAACGCTTTATCAATATATTGATATAGCATCGCGGACAACAATATGGAAATGCCGGTATAGTTATTTATGAACGGAGAAGCGAGGCGACGGTCAATAAACTATGGCAACGTCGAAGTGACTATCGATGACGATAACGCGTATCACCCTTTTACACACGTCGCCGTTCTTCTTTTTTTATGGGTCAGGGGATGAAAGTCGAAATGGAAGCATTCAGCGATATAAAAAAAAAAATCCCTCTCCGTTCTGGTGACTAGGGAGAAAAATCCTGACCGAAGTGTTTTCTAGCGTTTCAATTCGCGCCGATACTCTTCGACACACGACGCGATGGAAAACAAGCTAGACGACGATAAATCGTTGCTGCCGGCCAGACAACGTACGTAAATTGTTCGCCCGACATGCCGATACGAAAATCTGTGATCAAATCGAAAAAACTTCACGATAAATTGTGTATCCCCCATTCCGCTCGTACCTCGCGCTCTCATTCACATAAAACAAACCCGCTACTCTATCCTATAGTGTAATAGTATTCATATTGATCATGAGAACAATGATGCTTCAAATAGCATTATCAAATCATAAAGTATAATAAGATCCTATCAGGGCCAAGAATGTTCTCAATCAATACGTGAGAGATGGATTTGTATTTGCATCGCCAATCCTGAATCGACAATACTATTCGCGATTCTTAATAGCTCGATAAATCGGCATTAATGATACGGGTTATGGGTGGAAATTTAAACTAAAACCCGAAGATCGTTCGAGCCCTCGTTATTCCCGACTATCTCCAGGCCGCATCCCCGCGTTCGCGGCTCGACCGTAGTCACCCCCGCACGCCCGGAGGTTTTTATCGGGGAGGGTGCACTCCGGGGCCCCTTTAATTAATGGCGAGGCGCACACGCGCGCACCAGGGAAACGGGGCTGCGGCTCGCGTGGAGAATTATTTGGAGAAGCACATCAGCCGTTCCCGGGGATACGCCGTGAAGGATGAAAGGGGTGTCATGCTGACCCACCGAGGGACGTGCCCTCGTTCGAAAATTTGACAGAATTTCTGGGAAACTTCCTGCGTGACAGGCAGCAACGGAATCAGGCGAGGAAAAAGAGTTCCTCTTGTTCGATGCGGATTTTCATCCGACGTGTCACGAGATATTCACTTGGGATCTTTTATTAAAAGTAATATAATGTTTTTATATGTTCTATAAACTGCTTAAAAGCGATCAAAGAAATGAGATGTAAATTATAACGTATGTTTCACAATGAGCTTGTAGATTTTTGCTTATTTTATACCAATTAAAAATAATTGGCGAACACGATATGAAATATTATAAACGATTTAATCACAAGAGAATAATAACGAAGCTTTGAAGTTGTATAAGAAAGGCAATGTACGACACGAATGAAAAAGAGAATATTGTTTTTCATGCTTGTTAAAAGTAACCGTGGATTAAGCGTGGAAGAAGTAGCGGGGTACCTTTTTCCGGATGGATCTTTGTAATTCCCCGCAGGCAATTGTGTCACACGCATCGCCGGAAACGAATAACCACGCAGAAAACCTAAATGATTGTCATTACTGGCCTGCCAATTATACGAGAGGCATCATCCAGCCCCTGTTTAGGGTCGGGACAAAGAGAGTGAAAGCGACAACGTGGCTGACCCGACGTATGACACGCCCCTGTTTGTGGAATACACGGCTGTTCACCGAAAATGTTTTCGTAGCAGGTGGCCGCAGAGTGACACGCTCTCGTCTCGGTCAGACATTTGTAAAAATACTGCAGAGAGATGCTGCGAGAAACATTACCCTCTTCAATGAGAGCTTTGTAAATTTCACGAAACACTCTTCTGTTTTCATAATGTCTTTTATTACATTTTATGTGCAGTAAACATTTAACGCCCAGAGCTTTTGGACAATTATTTAAAAATTGTGAGACTGAAAAGATAACCATTTTTCACTGATTCATTTGAAAAGTACAAGAAAGTATGAAACTACAGTCTGAAATAATAATCCACAACAAATGTATGAATAGAATTTTGGAAATGAGCATTGCACCGGTGCAACGATGGCAGAGTTGAATCTGATAATGATAGCAACGTAAGAAGACAACGGTAGGGAACGTCTGTTCGTACATATGATCCACTATCACCCGTGCAGCTATTAAACTGCGGGAACTGGCAACTAACAGACGCAGTCGCGACGAGAACAAAAACGATACGGCGACGCAACAACATATCTGTTACATCGACGACAAAACTGGAAACTCCGACGACTCGCAACTCTAGCGCACGAACAGTCCGCGCGGTAACAATGTAAACGTAGCGATGCGAGGCGACCGTCACGAGAAACGGTCCTCGCGAAAAGTTATTTTATTGCGTACCGCTAATCGGCGTTCCCTCGACGCGCTTACAAGTCGCCAAAGTCGTTTCATACTTTTCACGAGCAGTAAATACGGATACGGTACACCGGAAAGCTTTTCACCGTTATCATTGCTCGCGGTGGCCCGCGTTCGCTCGTTCGTACTCTAACGAGAAACGCGGCTGTGTTCCACTTGGACATGTAAAAGCATTCCCGAAATATCAAATCAACAGTTTTTTTTTTTCTCCACTACGTCTCTGTTAACATTTCGTTTCCGCCGTGAGCCCCGCGTCACGTTCCCTTTTCATGTAATTTCCGTATTAAGAGTTACTTTTCAGAATCTCTAAACAGCCGCGTTCTTTGATCCGCCTTCCGTGACGTTTACGTTCTTTAATTACGCTCCCTATCTCGCGGTCTCGCCTTTACTCCTTGTACTTCATCCTTTCTGTTAAAAAAACTCATATTCGTAAGATGCAAGCTTTACAGATTAGCTCGGTGCATATCAAACGTTCTAGTAACAAGAGTTATTACACTGTATAATAAAAATACGAATTGTACATGCACTGCGCGATTTTTACTACTGATTAAATTGTCTACAAGCATTCGCAAATTTATTCCGTGCGTACGTTTGATTGATTGCTGTACGTGACCAGATTTAACCCCTTCTTCAGTCCATCTGTAATAACTAACAAGAATAATTTTTCTTTGTTTCAGGTATGAACCTCTGAACCCTTCATTGCTTCCGACGAGTCCGTGAGTAGAATACCACATAGCATTCAATCGTTCTTTCTAAAGGGTAAGAGTTGAAATATTTATACAACTTCGTTTAAACTATGAAGAATAAATTTATAAGAAGGATAAATGTTCGAACGATTGTATTTAGACTTATCATTATATGCAAAGCTTAACTCGAGAGACAAATTAACTGCGTTTCGATCACCCATTGTCAATTTCTTCGGGCAGGATGAATCCTCTAGCCTGGTTAAAGTAGAGTCGTTATTAAACGGTGGTTACGGCAATATGGTTGATCGATTTTTCAGCGGGAAACAAATAAAGCCTCGGCGAGAGCGGACTCCCTCGTGGTAAAAAGGGAAATTATTCAAAGGGCTCCGCCCTCTTTGGTGGCTCCCTGCTCGCGTAATACGGGGCTACTTGTACATGCGGGGTTTGTGGCAAGCACTGGCATAAGCACAGCGCATATGGGTATCGGAAACGTGCGTAGATCACGCGGGATTATTCGGACACCCCCTCGGGCGCGGCCTAAGCTCCACTGGATGCATGCTAATTGCCATGAAGACGTACACAGCGGCGCATTATGATGTGTATACGTCATTGTTCCTGCCGCGCCGCTTTCACCGGTGCATTGTCATGCATGAGAGCGAGCCGCATGTGACTTAACGCGTTACCGGTTGCCACCTCGCGTTCCTCTTCCTTTTTCTCGTGACCTTCGTGCAACGACGCGTCGCCTACGAGACGAGAAAGAATTTTGAACGTAACACGAGATCAGCGGATCTTGCTCTTTCATCCTCGAATCTTCGTTTCAAACTAGCCGCACAGGCAGATCCGAGTCAAGGCCGAACGTGAGTCTCCGCAGGACTCGACGTCTCTCGTCTCGTTTAATTGTTTCGGCGGGGTAGAGTCAAGGGCGATTCCTTAAAACGGGAAATGCCAGGCAAATTCCGCTTTCACCGGGTTCTGCCCGCGTGCCGTAAACGTTCAACAGTCACAGAGATGAGGTATCCAAAGAGAACTTCTGGCTCCTCTGTATCGATGATACGCGGACGGACGAGAGGAGAGAGTCGACGAGGAGAGGACAGAGGAGAAAGGAGGAAGCTCCTTTCATCCTTGGCCCGGGAATCGCGCGACGGCAGAGCTTTCCAATAAACGTAGAGATCTCGGTTTTGTGACTGCCAGAAGACAGATAAGGTATGCCGTGGAAGGGTCCTTAGCGGGGAGTTTCGTCGAGAGGCGGCGCATATTAAATTGTTTGCCTCACAATGTCGCCCTCCTTCATCGGATCCTCTCCTTCCCACGGCTTTGCCATCGCGATATTGGCAACCTGTTAATATACTTTGCGGAATAGCGAGACGAAGGAGAGCGTATCGATCCGTCGAGACGTTTCGCTTTCTACGGGAAACACTGTGTATATTTATGACGGTCTCGTTTCATATTCATGCCGCGATCCTGTTGACCGATATGAAGATTTTTCCGTTCTCTTTCTGAAACTGTCTCGGCGTTAAAAGACGTATAAATGCAACGTGAATAATGGGAATATTCTTAAACGTACAAATAATAAAAATAATATAACAATAACACACCAAGTCATGCGAACGCTTTTAGTATGAAAATGTCCGAGTTTCGCTTTTGATCAAACAAGCGACGTTTCGATGTACGTTCGAATAATTTACGTCGATCAAGAATAGTTCCTTTTTACGTTCTCGATTAAAAAAACAATACTTCGACTTCATCAGTTTGGACGCCTGAAGTTAGAACAACGGCGAAACGGATAATTCGTTGCCACAGCGGAGACGGGTAACCGCGGCGGTTCGCCGTCAGCGATTTGTAAACGTCGTCGAACCTCAATATCTCTGACCCTGTCGGCTTATATTAAACGCGTCGGACAGCGAAAAATGCCAGTTATAAATATAAAAGCGAGCGACGGTGATTCCAGCGCGGATTTACCCTCCGCGTGGGAATTCTACCGAGTCACGCCGCGTCGAATAATCCGGCGTCGGAATAAAAATTTCTGACCGTGGAAAAACGGTGACGGTGATAAATCATAAAAGTCGACTATCGGCCGCGCGAAACCGGCAGAAATTAACGCCGGCCGGGCCGTAGAATTTCCGAAACTGTGCGGAGGCTGTGGGAGCAGAGAGCGAAACGACGCCGGTTAATGCGACCCCTAATCAGTTTTAAAACGCCATAAAGCGGATTAAGCGCGGAGGATATTGCGGGGCAATCGATGTTATGAATTTATTACTGGTGAGGAAATGGGATTACCTTAATCGATTCAGCCCGAGTATGATCGTCTTCGTACTTGGCTCGCGTAATTGCCAGTGTCTTAGCAGTCGAGTGGATGCCTTGGATTTACTGTTCGGATCGACGTTCATCCCTTCAGTCATTTCTTTTGATTACATAAAACTTTGTATCATTACTTGGGGAATATTTTTATTTCTTTTCAATGAACACAAATTACAATACAGAAATATTTCACGCAACTCTTATAATCACTGGAAATTCGTAACTCTCTGAGCCACGGAAACCGCGAGGGACTTCGATGCGCTAGAAACCCATAAAAACAACCATCTGCTCAACCATGCACGCCCTCCTACCCCAGAATTTTAACGAGAGCGCACGCAAGTACGAGAGAGACGCGACAAGAAAGGAAAACGAGAGTAAAAGAAATCTCGCCTCGGTTTTCCTGGCTTCATCCAAGCGAATTCAGCTTCGCCGTCCTTTTTATACCCGCGAGGAAGAAACGCAGGCGATCGGAGTTTGACGCGCGGCCGTGGCTCGCGTTTGCACGCGAGACGGCGACCCACGCAAGCGCAGCGTCGGAAATCCTCCCCGAGGGTTGGAGTGAGTCAGAAACGCGCGGACGAAGGGAGGCCGTTAATCGGCGATAGGCAGTCAGTCGGTCGGCAACCAGCGCGCCACACGGACGTGAAGTTCGCTCACGTTTTCGTCCCGTTTTCACGCTGATCCTCGTCAACATCGTCACGCGTGATCAGCGTTCATTCCCTGATCTTTACAGAATACCGTGCGTGTAATTCTCCAATAGGAAGTGACAGAGACTTCGTTAGGCCTTCGTTATCACCCTCGATGGTAGCCAGCTTCTTTGAGTTCCTCGGGTGTTCGGCAGTCGGTTTGGAACGATAAATTTTGGACGAACGAGGGTGTAACTGGCAGCGCAGAGTCGATTAAAGCTCGGATCGATCGAAGTTTTGAACGGCGGAAAGGGTGTTTCGCTGTCGGTCGCGGCGACGAGGGAGTATCGATGTCCAGTGATCACGAGTTCGAATGACGAGCAGCGAGCAGCGTCCGACAGGACATGACAGTGGACAGAACGTGTAATAGAAGTTGACAGGCGAGCACTCGGTGGGTTCGAGCGATGCGTGCCTATGTAGGGATGAGCGTCACGTTCAGCTGATGGTGCCACCCGAACATTTATTCAAATCCTAGCCGAGGGAAGATCGTTGCCTTACTTAATTCTCAGTAGGACATAATCTCTCGTCAAGCGTGGAGTATCGTCGAGAACCTGATATATATTTTGTATGTATTTTCTAAGAACTAGCGAGCACGCGGAGCGTCGTCGACAAGAGTCTTCCAAAAGTTTCGCCAATCCTCGTGTTCTTCCAGAAGTATCGTTCGCTCGATCGACGAAGCTCGCTTGTCAATCAAAACCTATCATATCCGAACAGTTTTTAAAAAAGTTACTACGACGTCCAGGAAGGAATTCAAGCGGAAAGAGCCAAATATTTGCGATCAGCACTCGAAGTGAAAAAGTCCCACGGGTTCTAGTGAACCACGCGTACGTCGTCTCCGGTCGGACGGTTGCGTTGCAGCTGCAACGATTTCGAGACAGCTGCGACGCGATTCTGCGGAGGGTGGCACGAGACTACGAGAACGACGATCGTTTGCGAAGGTGACAGGAGACGGTCGAATTTCGAGGGTGGAGGCGACAGAGGAGGCGACGAGACTGGAAACGAAGGAGGTGGAGGGTGACAGTGGTGTCGACAGTGGCGGTGGCAGTGGTGTCATCGATGACAGTGATAAAACTATCGTCGACTGCGAAGGTAACAACAACAACAACGACGACGACGACGACAGCAGCAAGAAAAGTGACGGCAGTAAGAAAACTGGAAACTGTGCCGCTGGTGGTGGTGTCGACGGTGGTGGAGTCTCGTGCAGGGGTGGAACGTTACGACTTTTAAGGGGACTGGTCGAGGGCCCGATAGGCAGGGTGGCCGCACGAGTGCACCGTTGGGGAACGACTGGAGGGGTCAATCCCTCTGCACCCTCAGGACGGGAATGTCCCGGCGGAGAGGGCACCCCCCGTCGGAACATCCTCGACGCCACGAAGAATCGCCGGCTGATGGGCGCCAACCTCACTAAGCAGAGCAGGGTGAGTTCCTGACGAGGCTGACACCGCGCGGGCTCCTTCTCCTTTACTGGCTATATCAGCGTCACGCGTGCCGCGTCCGAACTTCCCTCTTCTTTCTGTGCTCAAACAACGAATGAAAGTATCTACTTATTTGCAAAGTTTCAAATCGGAATGGAGTGAAAAGGGGTGGTTCACCGTTTTGGGAGAATTCGAGGTCGTATTATCACGTATTGCGTGGAAAGTGGAGGAATATTACGAAAAATATTTATATGTAATTTCAAGGAAGAAATTTAAACACTCATTTATTTAACGTTGAGAGACTTTTACTTCAATTCGGAAGGATGTGTAATTTCTCAGAACTTATTTTTAAAGTTCTCATCGTGCGGACTAACTACGATTCTCGCGATCGGCCCGGGACACGAGCAAAAAGCGAGTCTCTTTAGAAGTAACTCGAGGGTGAAACGTTCCATTCCGTTACTCGAAACTAACCGGACAGTTTGCTCAGACTGCTGGGAAAAGTTCGACTTGTTTGTTGATATTCGTCTCGCGCCATAAACGATAATCGAGAGGAAAGTTCTTGGGCCGAGTCGCACGGAATGAAGACATAACCGTTGCAAAATCGTTCTAGCCAGTTCCGCAACTTTCCTTTTTTTACTTCCTGAACTTTAAAGCCCGCCCCGCGAGTCTGTCGAGTGGAATTCTCACGATTGCAGAGGAAGTTGCGCAATATAATCGAGCCACGATTCTTCTTCGCCTCTGGCGACTAACAATAAGTCGACGGACCGTTTAAGGATAAATTTGTCGGATGGAAATAGAAATTCCCGACGGTGTTCGTAAAAGAGTCTTTAAGTCAAAATTCAGTGATAAAAGGAACCGTTTATCTTCTCAACTTTTTTATGAGTTGATCGCGGATTTTATGCATTTATAAAAAAATTCAATGTGCAAAAAATAGAAATGCTGCATAAATAAAAACTATATTAAAAATTAATGCATATTGCGATGTCTACTTACGAGTAAGAAAATAATTCGAATAGTTGCATTTCTACACTTATGCTCTTGCTGTACATTCTCAATGGAAAAACAGTTATCTCTCAGTTTCCCATCGGAATCGAAAGGCACAGTAGCCTCAAGGATAAAAATTCAAGACAGAAGAGACGGGGAAGAAGGTTTGAAAAAAGGGGATAACGAGGAAGTTCACGGGCCATTTAAACTCTGCCGCAGGTATCGCGTCTAGATATCTGCGGCCATGAGAGACACCCATTCAACCGGCCGTTTTCCGTGCCGATGAATGAAGCATTCATACGCCTCGTACGTTCGCAAGAGTAAGAGTTTACTTTGCCCGTCTGAATCGTGGCTACCCATGACTCTCTCGCGATTCGGTGCCCATATAAGTTTCGCCAATTTCTATTCAACTCTTCTCTGCCTCAGAATTTCTGATCCTTGAGGCAATAAAAGGCCAGACGAATCAAACACTATGAAACGAAATATCATTTTAAGGAAGGAATACAAGTTTCGTGACGATAAATTTCGTATTGAAATCGATTTTTCGAAATCATATATTTCGACTAGTTTTGCAGGAAATACCTGCATCCTTTTCTAAAATCGTGTCGATTGTCTGTACACTTGACGTAGCGAATACCGGAACCCTGACCGTCGTTGTACATCATACATGAATTATTCGATCAAGCGATTCCATGGTTGACTATTGGGTATCACAGAACTCGTTAATCATCGCCGGTGCGTCGCGAATTTTCGCGCGGACGCACACAATTCATCGGATCGATCAAACAACAAGGCAAACGGGGATACCAAAATGCATCAGTGCCGCGGAAAAGTACACAAAACTCATGCGTTTCACCGGTAATGTCGAGGTCGAGAGGTGTTAATTATCTTGTACGCGCAATTGCGCCTACGCCAGGTTTGATTGTTTACTGCGTCTACCTTTGATTCTACACGCACGATGCTTGATGCCGCCTCTTACGACTCGGGAGGAAGAACTTCACTATTTTTCCGATAGAAATGGCACGTGAAATTCATAATATTTGTCGTAAGTTTAACTAGTTTTGTAGAACTATAGAATTGACACTTAAACGGGTCATTTCGTGGAAAATTTAAACTACATGGAGAAGCTTGTAATCGCTAAATGTACTCTGGACAATCTTAAAACGGTGACTAATTGCCGGCATGGTTGGTAATAAAGCGACGACTGACACGCTGTGGTTTCCCACGTAGCAGGGCTTCACGGGCGAAAGGCGCGAAGGATCTTGCAAGATTTATCGCGATTCTTTTCCGAGGGACGAGTGGCACGTGACCCAGCTATCAATCCCTCTGCACCAGCAATGCTCACCTGCCTTTCCAGCTTTTACTTTCCCTCTCGAAAAGACGTGGAAACTGCCTTCGCTCTCTTCGTAACCTCGAAGAAACCAGAGACCCAATCGGTGGCCGAATTTGCTCGGTTTCTGAATTATTGAGCCGCCTCTTCTCCGAGCGATGCTCGGCCGCACGAGCGTGATCATTGACGAGGCTCATTAATAATTTGTTGCTCGATCAGCGAGCCCTCGGCTACGAGCGACCGCGTGTTCCCCCTCGGATCCCGTTCGATTGGACGTCGAGCTCCTCTCGCAGCTTCCTCGCAAACTCGCACGTGCCGCGAATGAAACGAACGCGTGCACGCGCATCGCACTGAGTCACCAGGGACTTTGAACCGGTTGTCGAGAGAAAAAAAATCAGGAATACTAATAGGGCGAGGTGAATGGGAAGAGGTTTACGGTTTTCGGTCACGGAGTATTAAAGCCAAACCATTGTAAATCAGTTTTTTTTTTTTTTAAATAACACGTTCATCAAATTAAAGAGATAGAAACCTTCCTGAAGAATGCAAGATACATTCTGCAAGTTCCCAAAAAAATTTTATGAAAAAAATTTACAAAGTAAAATAAAGTTTAAATATTGCGATGTTTAGTAGATACATAATGCACACTAAGACTATTAAGGAAAGGGGATGAAGACAAGAGATAACCCTTTTGTGATTGATGATACACTGATCGCGTTTAAAGAGCAGGGATATAAATGAGTTCTTCGTGATAAATGATCGACGGTCTTGAGAAATTGTATTAGCCAGTCGTAAGATCGAAGAAACTCAGTGCTGATTGCAAGAATGTTATATTCATCTTTATAGTTATAGTTCATGGCTGGGAAACGTAAATTTTTCACGCGATGCACGTGTCCCGAATGAAACTCACGTGCAGCTATCGATCGACGTGCCTACCTTCGCGCTCATTGTGTAGGCAACGCCGTTCCCTTTTACAATATGTTAAGCTCCCCGCAGACACGGCTACTGTTTTATTCTCGTTCTCCGCTTTTATGTTCTTACATCAACGTAGCTTTACAACGAATCGGACAAACGATTGAATCCTCGCCACCCTCGAGCGATTCGATCTTTTTCATTTGATCAAATAATGGTTATTTCAATTTTTGTAACAACGAGATTTTATTGAACTTTCGTTGTTCTTGAACGAACATAAATTGTTACAACAGTGAATGGTACGAACATTTACGACAAACAATTTGATCAATTCATTTTATTAGACAATTCTACTTCACATCCCTTGAAACGACAGTTCCTTCCTTCAGATAATAGTATTACCACCTTTATCTATGTATCCCATTTTACGTCTCAGCAAATGAACGACTTGAACAACTACTAAATTCGAATAATCGTTTGATCTTTCAAGTGAAACGGTCTCTATCCGCTTTCCGAGCAACGTAATAAAACTTCGAAAGGAAATAAAAATCCACGACGCTCGTCGTCAACAGATCTCGACAGCGGAAACGACGTAAAAGCCGCTTTTCGAGCTTCCATATCCACGTCCATTTAAATCCTTATCCTCGACCAAAGAAACGGCAGTTGGAAAGTCGAAAGCGATCCCACAGTGACCCGTGCATCCGTCGGTAGCCACGCAACGGTACCGAGTAGGCGCACTCGCTCACGAACAGAGAAGATCGCATTACACCCCGACGCCTAACCCCCGAAAAAAAAAAAGAAGAACAGCACGAAGGGGGTGCGGGAGAGAAGCGTTCATCGGGATTTAAGGCTCCATAAATCCGGTAGCATCCCTTAAGCCCCGTACGCGATGGTCAGTCGGCTTTTACCAGATTGTATTCTTTGATATCTATCGTTTCGCTCCGTCGGCTAAACGCCTTCCACCTTGACTCCGTTTAATGGACTACCGCCGGATCGCTACGCGCTTCAATCGCGTTCAGTCCAATTCTATGCCTGTACTTGAGAAAGATCGAATCTTGCGGCAGAATCAAAGTGAAATCGAAAGACAAGGGGGAGATAAGAACCGCGTTATGCGATCTTTGCTCTATTTCGCGAGAATAAGTGAATTCGATGATGAAGCGAGAAGCATTCGAGAATTTATTACAAGGATTTACAGATCACGCAACGGTAGACAAAAAAGGATAGACGTCACAGAACTGGTCGAATGTAACGGTGATATGTCGCTTGGAAAAAAGTAGAATTCAATGAAATTGAGACGTTGAGAAGGCCAGGACGGTTCACGGCATCCGGTTCGACGTGGGACCGATATGAAACAATCGTCGTCGCGCGTTTTCCAAGTTCCACGAGCCGGTAATTTATTATCGAGGTCGATAGTCGCAGCGGCGAGCAAGTCGAGTTAAATCGCGTGAAATACCGCTTTCGGCACATTGGTCGAGCGCAATTATTGATAGGGCAGCGAACAGAGAGCGTAGGTGGAGGCTCTCTAGTCTGTGCGCTCAGAATGGAAAGGGTGCAATCAATGTACCGTACGACGCTTCGATTTAAATTCATGAATAATTCCACCCACCCGGTTCGAAGATCGACGAGCTCCCTTCCATCCTCTTCCGTATTTTTTTTCTCCTTTTTTCTTTTTGGCTTCGTCCTGTTCCGTCGCGTCGGCTCGTTCTACTCGATCGGGCCGAGCTTGCATCTCTTAGTTTAATCAAGAAAATAGGCCGTCGTCCACGATACGTTCTCCTCGATTCTGGATTAAAGCTAAGGTTAAAGTTTGTACAGCCGGATACGATCGCACACAACGTTGTCTCCCAACGATCAATAGACCGTCATTAATGTCATACCTCGGCGATTTGTCAAAATCGAGCGATTGCAAACTGATCGGCTGTATATTTAACATTATGCAAAATTTATCTTGACGGTGAGCTGATCGAAATACGAAAATATATTGACGACCATTCACAGCAATTATATCCCGATCTCTAATAAAGAAACACCAAATATAGGGAGAAGCGAAATTGAAACAAACGAGACGAAAGTTTGTTTTGACTGTGTAACTAATTAATTGGCAAACGATACAGTAGTAAGTAAATTATTTATGAACCATTTGTTACTTTTCCATGAAACGGTGAAATTGATTTGTGAATAACATCGATGCTCGAATTGACATTACGAAAACCGTAGTAAAACGAAAAGTGGAAACTTCTATCAATTTACGAGTGGCCGATTCATTTTCGTCCTCCCGTATGATATCGTCGGAATTGCTTCCCATATAAACTCGTGTAACGGATTTCTGGTCGTAAATCGCGCGTTCGCATAAACAATTCCCCGTACGATTTACATTATTCGCCGCTGCCGTCGTTTCTCCCGTTCGAGTGCACGAAAACTTTCCGTATCGTTGGGAACGAGATCGGCGAATATCGACGACACAAATCCCGGAACGATGCGCGGCCGGGCAGAGGGTATACATCGTCGGAAGCTGGAGGAAACCCTTTGTCGTGGATCAACGTTATCCTAACGGTAAGGCGGTCGTAAATAGGACGTATTTGCCTGAAAAGACTGTCGCCGATGCCGATGTTTTATTTGCTCGTTAAGCCTCTTTTTTCTCTTTACGATTCATTTCGCGTACTGTGAAGCCGGCGATAAATCCGTTCGCTTATGCTCGTTCGAGTCGAAAACCGTCGTCGTCGTCGACGGTGCCCCGGATAGAATTCGCTTTTCGATGAATCCGAGGGGTGGAGGGCGCATTGAAAATTATTACCGACGAGGGGGAGAGATCGAGTCGCGCCCGATGAACATCTGCAGAGAGAAAAGTATGCGCGTCTCACTGCATCAGCGGGGAGGATCAATGGTCGAAACGAAATAAATTTACACATGAATAAGACGAGATAGTTGGAGTCCGCTCGGTCGTCGAGGGCAATAGAACTCGCAGGGGAGAATTAATTTCATCGTTGTATGATCCTGCTTAAAAATATTCGAAAAATATTTACTTCTTTCGATTCTAATTATAATTCCCTCTTTCCTTTTTTATTTCTACTTGTCATTAAATTTCTATCATAAAGATTAATGTATGATGAATTCTTATCGTATTACCAAAAGCTGAATACACGACGATATTTATGAATATTTATTGATACAGAGAAATATCTTATTTTTTATTATTTATTTATTGAAAGTTGAGTTTTGATCGAAGCATGCAACAAATTTGTTTGTTACAGAGAGAGGCTACACAACGAGATGTGGAACGCGAACGACGACAACGAATGGAAGCGGAAGCTCGTGTACGCGAGGCTACGGCCGAGGCTGAAAGAGCACGCTCCAGGGTTCATCATCTTCAGAGAGAATTGGCTAGGTAAGCAAAATCGATACTAACGTTACAATGCAATTAACTATACAGAATAGATTTAATTTAAAAGCAACACAGAGAAAAACAAAGATTTCTGAATGTCCGTGTGTTAGTGCTGCATCAAATACCGTTTCGGCTTTTTTTTTCCTGTAGGGAATTGTGTAACAGGTTTCAATTTAATTAAAAGCCGGCATTTTCCATAGTTACGCTCGAGCTGCGCAGAAAAATAGGTACGTGTGTATGTAAAATATAAATTGGAAATAGACGGGATCGATGGGGCGACGCCACCGGTTTTTAATCAGCTTCTACGAACGAATCAATTATCCTAAATTAACTTCGGAGTGTTTCGTATTAAGAGTGAATACATATTATTTGTCGATTCGTATGAAGAAACGATTTTAATTGAAATTGACCTGGATTTTCGCAATTCGTAATAAACGAGAATTGAATTATTCTGGTTCGCCACTTAAAACAATAAGCTGAACGTTGGCTTTTTCGTGTTGTATCACGTACAGCTCGGATTTTCACTGACAAACAGGAAAAAGGGAAACCGGGTCGGTAAAACGATGCGGTTGCCAAACATCCGGTAATAATTCGAAGCGCTTGTCCAACATCGATTTCTCCTTCTCGAACCCTTCTGCGTGCACACGCGCGTGTGCTCGCCATGGTCTCGCGAAAATCGCTATTTCATCGAGCCGCAGACAACGCTTTATTTCCTGCGCACCGGAAAAGTATCGCCGCGATACAACGTATAAATAATGACACCGCGTTTCCCACGCAATAACCAGCGTGTTTCATGGTAAATCATCGATATTGGCGTTCCTCCAGTAACGCATCCGGCTTACCACCGCGGATACGTTATCGCACGGTCTATCGAGATTCTCCCTTCTGCCACAATTTACACAGTTGCTTGAAAATTAAATTCACCAGACGTTGTACCTTTACGAATTCCAGATTTTCACGTTCAACGTGTTTTCTCCAAGTAGTACGAGATTCTACTTTATTAGATACGAGCTTCCTCCGCTAAAATAAGGTTCCTTATTTAGCAGACGAGGTAAGCCAAAATAGCGAGTGGGTAAATGTTTTAATCATTCCTGAACACTGTAATATGAAAAATCTTTACGTTCCTTCTATGGGAAATATGTATAATAATAACGTGTGCGGAAAGTCGTTCGTGGCGAATGTTCAGAAAGCGAAAGGTCGCCGATAATACTTTCATATTGAACCCTTCACGTGACAAATCTCGTCGTTGGAAACGATATCTAACCGGATATATTACATCGGTTATCGGGCGGGGAGAACTGTGACATTAAATCATAAGAGGCTGTTCGTTTCGCCGAAGGATCGCGTTCGAGAACTGAAATCGTGGTGGAAATTCGAATGAAAGAAAACGTCGCCGATTATATGTAAAACAAAACAAAAAAAACATAATTCGCTAGCTCACATGCCCGATACTTGCCGGGCTTAAAAGCCAACTCCTGTACTTTAAATTTCAGATAAAATATCTCACGAACTGATCATTTTCAACCGCCTTATCTCGGCGTTTCTTTCTCCTAGTTTTTGTACAGAATAATAACAGGATTTAATTTGAAAAACTGCAACGATTAAAATGTACAGGTCGCTTTTAGAAAGAAATATAATTCTCGGAAGAATGTTCACCTTTAATTAACGACACAAACATTTTTAATTTAGTTTGTTTTTACCTCGACGAGATACCGGTTGGAACGCCATTAAAAAATTTTATCGTTTCTTTATTTCACACCTGGCAGGGTCGTAAGGTCGATGTAACGAACAGTCCTGGAATTTATAGTCGTACAGCGGCGGTGCTCGCCACAAAAGATTAGAGAAATCGATTTCGTAGCTTTTGCTGCTCCGTTAACTACGTACATAAATTCATAGAAATAAAAAACAGGAAGACTACTTAAATACATTCGACTGCGCACAAGCGATTAATACCGCGGCGGTAATACCCAAGAGTTTGTGTATAATTGCTTAATTATCCGCGTTGCATTAGTCATGTCCAATTACAAGAGGCAAGTGTTAAATGGGGTATTAAGTGCGGTGTAAAATACAAACGTTTAAAGCGCGGCGGCGTCGCTCCGCATCGCCGCGTATACCGGATCCTCGTAAATGACCGAAATTTAATTCCACCGTTCGATCGTATCGCTCGAACGTCGTGGAGAGGGGATATTGAATTCGAACGAAAATGTTAATCGACGCGTCCGGTGCCCTGAAATCCTGCGATTCAAAGCACCATGTAAATTGTTATTCAATTGGCCAAGCAAGTAACGTTTTGATTAAAATTGGCATTAAGATCGCTTTTTATGAATGGGAAGAACAATTCGATGTTTTATGTTTTATAATTCAAAGTTTAATTAGTGCAGAGATCAAAAGAAATAAAATAGCATTACTCATGCTAGAATGCCGGTGTACGAGTGGGAAAGAAACGCGAATAATGTTATGCATTCTCCTGCTGTTCGCGCCGTGAAAACGTTTTCTCACCCACGTCGATACGCGGCGCATTTATGCCAGGAATACTTACAGAAGTAGCACGCGACGATCCCCCGGCACTGACATAGACATCGTCGGCGTGCAAACGATAAAAAGTCGAGGTGTTTGGCTCGTATCGAGACTAGCCGAGCAGGCGACGCGACGACGTTTAGAACGTAGCCGCGGGATCCGAGCCCCTCGACGCGAGTCACGTCGAACGCATCTCGGAAACGGGAGCAGGGTCGATTCAGGGTGGCGAGGGGGTACCGCCTCGTGGCAGAATGCCACGAGAGAACGAGACTTCGTGCCGCGCCCTCGTTGCATTGTGCGTGCTCGTGACAAAAGCGCCGATGCGCTTTCTCACGCTGCTCCTCACAGACGCAGATGCACCGACCCTCGATGCCCTTTGCTCCTCGTTCGGCTGTGAGTGTTCGCAGATTACAGTGCCTCGTTATGACAGCGTATTGTTCCGACGACGGTGTAAAGGAAAATGACATTTAGTCGAGCAAGTGGAAACTTAGTTTTCTTTTTTCGTCTCTACCCTTTCCTTCCGACATTCACATGACAGTGTCGAGGTATAAAATATGATATCGCGTATTTTTTCTTCATGCATGACACACTGACGTGTATGACACAATTTTATAAAAGTTGTATGCAAGGACGCTTGAAGTTTCTTTATCAATTTCTGATTCGAATGTTAATTCTTATTTCTCACGAGAATAAATTTTATAAAATTCCTGGTCTATGTCTGACGGGAAAATTGTTGCTATTGTAACGTTAAACCGAATAAATTTCATTCCTCCGTATCACGTGAGATTACTTGGCTCGTGAACATTGTTTCAAAGGAAACTCGCGGTCGTATAATAATCATGTGTAACGATGCAGACGTGGAGGGATTTTTCGCGCATAGATGTTGCGTGAGATTATTCGTCCAATCTTCAAAAGAAATTTTTGGTTTCCTAACGATTACACGCGGTGATAATCTTTTATGGTATAAGCCATGAGCAAACGATTTTCAGATACACCGACTGATAAGCACTAACAATAAGACGATTTTGGAGATGAAACGCCTGGGTTGATAAAATTTCACTGATAACAACGGAATTATGCGTTTCTACGTCTTCTGGCTTGTAAGCACGTCTCAGCCGACGATTTCTGCCCGACGCTATCCCCCACGGTCGACGGGACGAATTTTTATCGCAAACCCCATTTGGCAACGGTATCGTATTTCCCACAGCCAATAACCCTCCCGAAACCGGGATACTATGCATTACATTATATCGCTGCGAGTTTGAATTTTATCAAGGAACTTCTTGGCCTCTTGCCGGACAATAACGTTACATCGATCGGATCGTCTGCAGCATCGCTACTAATACCTCTCGCAGCGGATCATCTTCAAATTTATTGCTCACTTTTTTACCGTGCAGATACAGAACTTCGGACGGTTTTATTCTTCGAAGCACAATAACGAAGAAGATGTCAGTGCGCTTATAGCGTTCTGAATCAGTGTGTTCAGGATTCGTAAGGAAACTAGGCTCGGTTGAGTGTAACACTATATTTCCAAAATACTGCACAACGTAGAGGAATTCGTTAGTATCGAGTCCAGACTGAATCTGCTGTCTTAGGATTCGGCGGATATATATACATCCTAGCTATAGGAAGGGGAGGGTCACTTCTAACCCTGTGACTCAGGGTGGATTTTAACCTTAGTGACTAACTTTACAATACGCTTCTTAAAACTAGAGATAACTAGGAGGAAAACATTTTAATCATCCAACATCAGAAGAACATCTTCTTCGAAAGGGATGATGTAAAATAGTTTCGCGAGGATAAACGAGAAGATTACTTGTTTCGTCCCGCATGCCTAAAGGCACGAGACTACTAAAGAAAAGTACTGTGAAGCTGCCACTCTTTAGTAATCTCTCCTCGGAAGACGGTGTCTGATACGGGTCCGAATCGCACGCCTCGGGGTTGACAGTTACGAAACCTGTCTGACTGCCTTGAACGCTACCGGAAACTTCGCCGACGTAACGATATCCGAAATTCGGAAGGCCAAGGAATTAGCGAAACACTTAACAAACATGGAAGCATTTAGAGCAGAGCTCGGAGGCAACGATACCTGGATCTAGGAGGAAGATGTCTAATAGCGACGCGTCTCGTTAAAATGCAGTTTGCTACTCGGTGGAACAGTCTGGCGGAACTTGAAATTGCTTGGGAATCGCGCGGGCCGAATCCAGCATCCTCTAGGGATACCGCGTCCTTGTTTATTCACGACGAGCATCTTGGAGATCTCTCATCATTATTCGCGTGCCGTTTGATTCCATTAGTTGAACATTAGAAATGCGTAAAATATGATCAATCGTATCTTGTATCTACTGGAAGTCGATAGTCTCACACTGTCGCTGTATCTGCCACGCCACCGATGGAAGTGACAGCTCGCAGACAGCAGTAAGAACTCTGTCCCTAGACGATAACGTCACTACGCTGTGTTCGTCGTCTCGATTCACCTGCAGCATCTCAATAACACGTTACAAATCTATATGTCATAGCTGATCCACTGTTCGTTATGTAATAAATGACAAGTGTCGATAAATTATTAACGATAATTTTATATCCGAAATTGCTTTATAAAAAAAAAGCATTATTTATATTTGATTAATTAATTCATATTATTATTTATTATTATAATTATTTCATTTATTTGTAAGTATGTTAAAATTCAGACACGTGAAATTAAATACTAGCGAGCCGAGAGCGTAAAATGTGACGCAACAGTCAGACGGCGAGTAGGTACATCTCTTACGGTAATCAAAAGTCCAGGCAGGGTGATTCGAGCACGGGGGAACAGAGTCGCAGGGTTGGGCGAGCGCGTCGCGTTAACCGACGCGATTATTCATTCAGGACAGAAAACCGTCAGCCGGCATATCCGGCCGGTTATAATGCATCACGTCGCATTATATTCTGGAAAACAAAAATGTCCGACGGTGCCCGGTGCTGCGTGTACACGCATTCTGCTCGCGTGTCATCCCGGTGCGTGAACCGTTCCCCCCTTTCTTCTTGGAACGAGTCACGCGGGGCATTCCACCGCGTCGAAGACGGGTTCGATCCTTCGACTCGCTTGCAAAGGACTGTCTCCCTTTTATGTACGAATTTTCAGCCGTCGTGAAAAAAGATTTCAGAGGAATCGGTCTATTTATTTTTTTGCTCGAGTATCTCGACGCTTTTAAGCTCGCTCGCGTAAACGGGGCATCGTGTTTTTCTGGATCAAGCGGGATTGAATGTTCCGAGAGAGAAAAACGGGGCTCGTTTGTTCGGAGGATACGAGGAAAATTAGAGTCGCTTATATGTATGGCGCGTTCGTTTTTCGAGCATGCGAGAATGCTCAGCACTTTATCATTGGAAAAATGAATTCAGAGAGACGAAGAAATGAAATATGGAGGTAAAATTGTATGATAAAAAATGCTTTTATATTTTCTATTCATACTATATTTTTCACAACTTTAATCCAACAGCCTCATTAAAACGCAGCTCTATTCTATAATGAAACGTGATACAAATTAGACGTGTATATTTAAAAGAGAATGTTTCCCCAATTAACGTCAGTTTTCATTTAAAATCGACGTCGCGATGACTCTCTGGCTTCTCGTAATAATTAATGAGCTTTCCAAAAATTCGACAAACCGTCGTGTCTATTATTCATTGACCCCAGTTAATCGGGAAAAGCAACCAAAGTATCGGAACGACCAGCGGGGCTTCGAGCATCGAAGCGTTGTTCGGCCAGCATTAATAATTACCGCGGATCAGACAGTAATTTAATTCGCCTGTCAGCGCGCGTTTGCTCGCCACAACGGTCAGTTAATTCGCAAACATACGACCAGGCCGATTTATTATTTAGCTCATGATTAATTGAGAGTATAATTACGGCCAGCGTAGATTACGTGGCGGTAATCGAGACCGAGAATCGTTTCCAGTCGCACATCAATTCTACAGCCTCGTTCCACGGCTACTTATTTCCGAAGAAACGGAGAGAATCAATTGGAACTCTCGTGTGAAACGAAATTAATGAAAGTAGATTTGTATTTCACCGAGGAACCTCGCCGTGAGAGCTCCCACACCTCCGCGATGCTCCAGCGTCTCTATTAAAAAAAACGTATCGGCGGTGATAAATGGCACACTCGCAGCTAGCTACCGTGTGCTCTGAGACGCGTGAATCAACGATAATTAATTCCCGCAATTTCTCGCGTAAGTACGCGAACCGTGTGCACGACCGCAATTTATGAACGGGCTGCACGAAATGTCATCGCGCGCTGCTGTGTAGCCACCGCCAGCGAGAAGGGTTAGAGAAGGATCGTGTGCACGTTTCGATCTTCATTCTGACGCGACGCATTAACATGTCTCATGCTCCGCGGGCTAGTAACAGGCCTCGATTAGTCAGCAGTAGGAAGTCCCTCGTCGAGCGAAGATAAAGATAATCGTCAAATGAAATGCAAAATTCGGGCGGCTATCTTTTGTCCCCGTTTAAACAATCTCAGCCAATATTATCTCAGTTAATTGTACGATGCATGATGTACATTTATTTCTGTTTTAAATAAATGAGGCTGTCCTTTAGACTCTAATTAAAATTCGTGTATCGAAATTTTTTAAGAAATCAGTTAATATCTGAATATTTAATACAATTGTGTTCTTAAACGTGAATATTTTTAATACCACACAAATATTTTTATTACGATCATTTGGTTAGGCTAAATTCTATGTCTTCCTCATTTTCTTTCGCTTTCATCCAATGGCGGTGTTTCCGCTCCTTTTTCCCCGCCCGGTTTTTTCTTCTCACGCGCCTCTAGTCAACTCCCTTTGTTCCTAGAGCTGCCTCTGTTCTCTGAATCGTTCATCGCTTCAACTGCTCTGCCTCTACCTTTTCCTTCTTTTGCTCGGTTTTCTCTACGGTTTTTAGCTTCCTTCGCTCCCGTAAGCTTTGATTTCTGTTTACGCTCCGCTTCCTTTTTTGTTACGTGGATTACTGCTCGACCCGTGTACGTTGTACGTTTGTACACTTATTTTCAAGTATGCACGCCGCTTCCTTTCGTGGAATTTTTGTATACTTTATTACGTGTATTTGAAGAGTGCACGTTTTCCTATTACGTACTCTTGTCTTCTATGTATGCTCGTTTATGTATCAAAAGGGTGCGTTTAATGTAAGACTTAATAATTTCTAAAGCTGTGGCCTAATGATACTATTTGTTCTCTTCTCTTTTTTTTAATATAAATCCTTGTAATCATTATATGTGACTCATTATAATTCTTCTTTACATGCTTCATCATCTTTCATTTCAAGCAACTCTTCAAGTTTCCTGCCCCGAATTTCCCATCCCATATTTTTCCCGTGAATTAAAGCCGATCCACGCTCCTTCAGCTTTTTTTCACCGGAAGCAGCACCCTCTTCGCGCGTCTATTTAGGAGGCATTGTTGCTCACCGCGGTTAATGGGTCCTCTCGACGCGAAACGCTTCACTCGCGAAACCGAGTTGGCCGGCACACCGGAACGAAGGGTGGACGGAAAATTCAATTTCGCGCCCGGTCTCGTAAAAATAACGCGCGCAACTCGCTCGTAAAAAATCGTGCGTCCCGTACACACGAGCCTCGAATTTTTAACTTCGTCGGTATAAAAAAAAAAAAAAAGAATTCCGCGTTGCGTCGAACGAGACACACGCGCCGGTGTTATCAATTTTAGACACCGTTCCGCGTCTCGATGCCACAGACCGGCTTGGCATGAACGCGCTTAACAGGCTGTTACGCGATTTCCGCTGACCCAGCGGTCTTCGTCCGTGATTTTAGAGTTCGTTGCACGACACGCATCTACTTGACGGAGAGGACGTTGAACGAACCGTGTCGTAAATTCTGATCATGTTAGAGTCATTGGCCGATTTTTGACTCGTGTCAGTTCACTAAATTCCATTAGGTGCTTCAATAATTGTTCATTTAGTGTTACGTAATTGTGAAACGCAGACGTGATTCAGTACGCATATTATTTCACGCAGTTTAGGTAGAAACGAGCGATAAAATGGAATTCTAACTTCCTTGTCTTCGCGGAACGCGGCAATTTCACTGGACGTTTGCGATGTAAATGATCGACAATGAGAACGGTTACGTCGTAAAACGCGTTCTATCGCGTATGCTCTGAGGTGAAAATCGAAACTGTATATCTATCTGCGACGAGTTTTCGTTCACCTACGGAACGAGGTTCTGTCCGTGAAATCTCTTTCTCTCTCTCTCTCTCTCTTTCGGGTTCAGCGCGAAATTCCCATCGCCGTGCCGGAACATACGGAAATGATAGGCGAAAGTTATTCAATTCCAAAGTCCGCGTGGAAATGGCAATCTCGAATGGGTAACGATCGAAAATTGGCCGCGAAATTATGGCCGGCTGTGGCGCGCGACCCGTCTCGGCCATTAACGTTGAATTAGCCGTCATTTCCTGTCGACGCTTCTCATTTTTTTTTTTTTCCCCGGGTAATTGCGAATACTCGTTGTAATTATGCTGTAAAATACAGTCAACGTGGAGTGCGTTCAATGAAAATACATGCGGGACCGGGTGTAAAATTTTATGAAAGTCACGCGTGTCGCCAAATTTGCTCGCGCTAATTATCCCCTGCTGGCAGACGTTCAGGAGAGAATGTAAAGTTGCCTTTGTGTTCATTGCAAATTTTTACATTTTTTAATGCACACGTATAATACTTTGTATACCTGAATGTACACCATATTTGTCAATTGAATTTTAATTAATCGCATGCTCGTTCGATGCTTTTAATTACTGGGATCGCAATTGATACACGCATGGAATATTTTTTTTTTATGACTTCCATGCATGTATGCGACAAAAAAATTTGGCAAATAGAATTCGTCGCGTCTCATTATTTTCGACTGAAAGCCATTATCGTTCGCACAACTGTAACCGATTTATAAGCTTTTGTAACGCAACCCACGAGACTAAAAGCCTGACGGTCGAAGCTTCTATAGAACGACGCATTCCGGTGCAGTATTGTTGTCACTCCAGAATGCATTCGAAGTTATAGCGTTGCACGGGATCGAGACGTTTCGTATGACGGCGAGGGTGGCCCGTTCAATTTATTTCACCGAATACAACTTTACGAGTGCCTATTAAGCACGGTTATCGTCGCATTGTACTAGTCGAATACGCGGACCTTCATTTATTACGGTTCTTTTACGGCTAGCCCCGGTGACTGCTTTTGTCGTAAATGTACGCTCGCACCTAGCGACGATCATCACCTTTAATCCTTCCCGGGCAAAATGACACCACTAGAAATTGCTTTGTGCTTCATAAAAGTCGTAGCGTCAACTTAAAATATCTTATACTGTTATACCATTCGTAATTTCGTGCTTTATTCATAGGAATGTTATATTCACATTCACTTTGGGAAATGAATTTTGGTTTGAAAAATGTATCTACTTAATAAGCATTGGAAATCTCTTCTCTTGATTATAAAGGAAATGTGGACAATAAAATATAAGCTTGAATTTGCTTATTGTTTTTATTAATAGTAAATATATGTTTATAAAATTTGCATGTATATATTGGTGCCTCGAATGTCGATAGCTGAATTCATCAGAGTCGCTGCTGTCAGTAATTCCAATGGACAATGGTCAATTTTCATGTCTATCGGCGCCGTTTGATCAAAGCTGTCATAAGCGGGGATAATCGAAACGTTCGGTAGATTGAAAATTGGGGTGAATTTCGTTTCTCATAATAGGATCCTACGAATGCGACACGCAACCCGATTCGATTTTACAAAGGGAGACCGTTGCGGGAACACAGTTGATTCTTATCGCCCTTCAGTCGAAGCTACAAAATTGGAGCTGATGGTTCATCAATTGTGAATTTTATCATTTATACTATCGTCTCGTCGTGCCTTCGTCGAAATAATATGAAGAATTTGTAAACAACTCAGATCGTGAATATACGCTTATTTCTTGCATTTTAATTCTTTCCTTTGAAAAATAAATGAAATAACTTAAGGATGTATTGGCTATACAGTCAATCCCAAAAGTTTATGTACCTTAGAAAAACGCATTTCCTATAATTAAAAAGAAATCAGAAGCGATTCCCAGAACAATTATCTAGTGCGTGTCGGGAAAGAAAGCGCGATCTTGTCTAATAAAACAGTCATTATCGTGTCACCGCGCTCGCTGTCAATCTTGTTCGTTATCAAACTCTACCACTGCCTGTTTCCCGGGGAAAAGTTCGCGAAATCGTTCTCGCCTCGGCCCAGAAACCGCGTTAGTCTTCGCCATGAACAGCCCCAGCAATCCGTACGAATGCATCACGAGACGCGTTACCCTATATTTCAGTTAGTTTCTCCGAGTCATAAACAAATTATGCACTTCTATGGTTCTCGACTAACGGACGGCTTCCTCAGATTCAGAATATTCCTAGCTTCGACGGTCCTTCGTTTCGAATACCGGAGAACGTATTTTCATTCATACAAAATCACGTTAAAGTAGCCATTAGAAGAAATAAAAATGAGAGAAAGAATAAAAAGAGTGAACTATTTTAATTAATAGGAGTAAGAAGTAGAGTAAGAATACGGACTTGCTCAAAAATGGAATAGTAGTAAAAGCTGCATGGCGCGAAGATCTCCAGGGATCGTATAAAAAATCCATTTGACAGATGAGATCTGAGAAGATATAATAGATGTACCTATGACACCAATGGAAGAAGCACTTGGAAGTATTCCAAATGAGAGAAAGAATAAAAAGAGTGAACTATTTTAATTAATAGGAGTAGACAGTAGAGTAAGAATACGGACTTGCTCAAAAATGGAATAGTAGTAAAAGCTGCATGGCGCGAAGATCTCCAGGGATCGTATAAAAAATCCATTTGACAGATGAGATCTGAGAAGATATAATAGATGTACCTATGACACCAATGGAAGAAGCACTTGGAAGTATTCCTAACAACAGCATGCTGAAAGAAACAATTTCTGAATTTATCTTCTCTAATTATTTTTTTTAAAAGGTCACATTTTTTTCTTATAGAACGTTGACCCCTTCCTCATAAATCATGAACCGATTCTCCATAGCAGTTTTGTAGTACATGCGAGTAATTAGCAGGAACGATCCCATCGTGCCCACCCACAATTCCAGGTTTTTTTCCATCAATCGCCGACACGCGATCGGACTCCGTTTTTACCCCTAAAAGAAATCCTCGCAACCGGCGAGTAATTATTGTTTACACATTAGAGATAACACGTAAACGTAAGCGATAGAACCGGACACGCACGTTCACGTACACGTGAGCTTTTGTACATTCAGACACAATGGCTGAGCTGAACACTCGTTATGTATTATTAGATCGGAAGGGTAATCATTGAATATTTTCCAATGACATCTTGCAAATTAATTATTTTTAATTAGAGTAGTTAGAGTTTCTTTAATTTTTACTTGTATTATCAATTGGCCTTTATTACTCATTATCAACGATGGGCTTTAACGTATGCCCTAATGCTGTGCATAACACATGACACGTCAGACACGTGCATAAAGATAAGCATGTGAAACAGCGTTTCGAGATTTTGGAGCTCAGCTCAGATAGCAACGTTATAACACGTCCAGACTGACGCGCCGCGTTATAATAATTTTATCGCAGACGAACATTTAGGGGTGAAACCTCTGCAGGCGTGGTGCGGTGCAGCTGTACTGTACTATTGAAATACGGGTATTCTGCGAGGATTACGTTATAACATAGGGGATGATAGTTGAAGCGGCGATGGAAGTTCTGTTATATAATGAGCTCTTTCGGTTTATTTAGTAGGATGTTCCGGGAGAATAATACCTTGTGCGCTCCTGGATGATGGTTACAGATACGCTGTTGAGATAAAGGAGGTAACATTGTTTATAAAAATTATGTGAAAAGGTAATGAAATTATTCGTTTTTTATTTGCGACATGAAATTCGACATTCATTAATTCTATTATCCATAAAAAGTTACCAGATGAATACATGAGACGAACGTTCCAATAAATCTCATTTTGTCACGACAATATCTCCCGATTCCGTTTCTCTCCGACGAATAAAAAACACGAAGAAAGAGCGAAAGTAATCGTACAGTTTTCCAATTTATCGTCGTAGGAGGATCGACTAGGGCTCGGGCGATCGCGTCTTGTAACAATACGTCTTCCGCCGATGCTTGTTCCGGCTTGAAAAATGCGATTTGGACCGATTCACGAAACGAGATTAATGGTTCCGCGAGGATGTTCCCTGTCGCCGAAGTGGCTCCGGTAGCTCCGAACGAAAGAGGACACGAAAACGAGAGACCGTTGATCAGTTTATCGACGAAAAGCGTTCGCAATTACCGACGAGCGCAACGATGCCGTGGACCAAATTAATTTAATAATTTAATTTGAGGCAATGATAATGAATATACGTACTACCTGAAATCGCTGTCTCCGAACTTTGTCATGCTTGCCGTACTCGAAACTTTCACTTACTGTATTGACCACACTTAAGAACTTTCTCACGCCACGTGCACACACGTATGCTACCCGACCTCTTCAACTCTCCTACGCACGGCGAAGTCTAGATTTGTAAAGTTTACTCGACTGCTGCATATGAAGTGCCATCGAATTTGAATTGCAAAATTATCCATGATTATGCATGTTCGCGTCTTCACCTCGCATATTTAATTTCGTACTACTCGGTCAAGCGTTGAACTCTATGATTTTGCAAATGAGATTCTAAATACGATCTAACAGCGCCGCGGTTTCACCGTTTCTCGTCGATAGAACCGATGATAAAGGGGGCGAAACTCGAAGACGTTGGCCCAGTCCTAACGCAATTTCTAAGCTTCACGTTTCTCTCTCTTTACGCCGTTCCTATCAGCGACCGGAACACGTGGCAGCGGCCGACCGTTCCCTGTGATTTACGGCTACTGCCGCGCAAACTCGATTATAATGACGCAGTAACACGCCGCCGCTCCGCGCCGAATTATTATACGCGGAACCGGCGAGCGTGGCCTGGCTTTCATTAAACGATAATCATCTTCCGTCCACTTGTCGGAACGACCGGAAACTGCTGGGGACAATGCGCCTTTCCCGCATTGTCTGCCTCTACGCCTCCTTTATCGCGATCCAAACACTTTTCCCGTGCAAAGAACGCGACCGTGGACGCTAGGAAAAAAGTTGGCGCCGCTTCAACGCTGGCAGAGAGCGCGGAATTTGTTTCGGAATTTAATTAAAAGGAAGAATCAGAGTCTCCGTTACGATGCCGCCGGAATTGGGGTGACACCGTAAGTAGTTGTGATTCAGTGTATGTACGGTCGTACAGAAAAAGTTCTTTTTAATCCTTTGTTCAGATTGAAAGAAACAACCAGTGCCAGCAGTTATATTCGTTTCCGTAGTAAATGCCCCAATTTCTGTTCGCGTCGCAATCCTTACTTACTAACTTCTTTCTTATGTATACGTTACGTAATCTCGAGTCAGTGAGTGGACGTTGTGACAAGAAATTATGACATTTGTTATATTTAACGATATTTCGAAATCGGATTTACTTGCTGAAACTTCTGCACTTTTTAAGTTTCGATCTATCTTCGAACTTTCGCAATTTGCATTGCGACTAAGAATGAGCCGGAATCCGGTTTCGAACCGGGGCTGATGAATCCTCCCGATAATTAGATTCTATTTAGAAGTTCTTCCTGCGGAGATCAAATAATGACGGACGAGGGAGTTCAACAGGATCTTCGAGGAGAGGATCATATAAAGGGACAATGCGCGGGACGGAGGTAACCCTTCCGGCTGCAATCTTGATTATTCATCGCGCCACTGGCCCGCCGACGATCACTCTTCTGTTTGCACTTATAATCACTGTTTGTGGAGCATTGTTCTTAAGCCTGGCCCCCGAAATGGCACCCCAGTTGATAAGTTGCGCGGAATCATCCTGAAAAGTCTCCCCATTTCGTATCCTCGCGTCGACCTCCGGGTAGAACTACCTAATGAAGGAGGTTACGGGGTTACTTCCGAATCCCGTGAATTATTACGCAATCCCCGTAGAAAGAAATAAGATCCTCCACCCTATTTGTTAAAATTCACCAGCACGCTTCATGAGACTCTTAATCAGCGAAAGTCGTAACGTTCAAAAATTTACAGCAATGATTCCCCTCTTGAAATTATTATGTCATGATATCGTGATTTATGTAGAGAATTTAGGGACAACCTACGACGTTAGAAATACATATCTGTCTTATTTCGGAAAAGCAACCAGAAACGATAACAGGACGCGAGGCGAAAAGTTGTCACCCTCGTACTGTGGACTTTAATGAAAGCGGATGGTTTATCCTGCGCTCTTGTTAAAGGCCGATCGGACACTTCAATCTTACCGAAGATCATTTTCATAATCGTTTCGGAAGCACATTAAGAGTTAAGGTAAACTGGGAACTTTAACGAGCGGACTTTTAAGCCGATTAACATCCTCCGAACTCCGCGAGTATATACAGCCCGTGAGGTCTGAACAAGCAAGTTCGACCGGGACAATCAGCTTATGCGCGGAGTTTCTTTTCATTATCCGATGGGTACACAAAGGAATCCACGATGAGACGACGCCGAGGAGGAACCGGCGATAAGAATATCTACTGGCTATTTTATACCGAGGAAGAGTCGAATCAGTTCTCCCTTTGCTGGGTTTCTTAAAAAAAAAAATTCAATTTGACAACAAGATCGTGCAAGTCCTTCGTGACACGTCGCAGGCGTTCAGGCGAGAATTCACGGACGAGAAACTTTCATCGTAGCCGTCTTCTCCTGGAAAGCAATTTTTCCGCTGAAAAATGAGTCGCGCAGGAGGAGAGTAGTCAACCGTGCGACCGAGTAATTACCAATTAATCTTCATTAATTAAAGCCTTCCGCGGTCCTGCAGATGCTCCGGCGATAGAAAACAATTGGACAGCGGCCCTGGAAAAGGCGACGCGTAGTTTGAAAGTTAGTTCGCGAACAGCCAGGAGGAAGCATAGCTCGGCGAAGAGGAGCGGAGCGTAAAAGGGTGTTGCCAGGCGTGTCGAAGCAGGGCCCTCCGGTTCGCCTCCCCCGAAAAGCTTAAATCGGCTTCATATCTCAGCCTCCGGAACCCTCTTGTATCTCTAATCAGATCATTAAGCTCGCGGAGCGTGCGCATGAAGAAATTTGTCGAGAGCCCGCGCCCCTTCCCGCCGGGGCCGCGCGACGGAGGTCCGCTCGTCGCCGAGAAAACGGATAATCGAATCACCATCGTCACCGAGGGGTCGCGACTTTTTCCGCTTTGGTCTCGCCGCGTAAACGTACGCGCTCGTGAATAAACCGCCGCGCCGGGTATACGCGCGCCGAGTTATTCGGTTAGATCCGCGGCGGGGGTTGTTTCTAAAGTGGGTGGCGAAACTTAGCAAGTTTACGCCGCCCCCTTCCCCTTATGTATATTTCAATGTTTGCTTCACCCTGCTTTTTGAACCTTATCTTTACAACTTTATGCAAATCTCTGTGTTTACCCGTGAAGTCTATTTCCTCTACGCGCTGCGCTCTTGCATAATTAAAATAAAAATGAAACGATAAAAATCAAAATAACAGATCATTTCCTGCCATATCATGACTTAGAAAAATATGTACAGTGAGAAGATTTAAATGTGAGGGTGGGAGCATACAATAAGTTCCTGGAGCATCGTTACATTAATAGATGAGATGGTTTCGCGACAGATGGTTGAGCTCTTAAAATGCGTTTCGCTCGTAACGGAGGCGGGAAATGGAGTACAAGCGCAACTGTCTTCTAAATGAGAGCTATTTTTTACTTGTTACGCAGCTGTGACAACGCGTTCCGCAAATTGTATTCCATTATCATTTCGCCCCTTGTGACAACTTCTCACCTCTGTAATCATAACGATAACATCGACAGCACACCGACCGCCCTTAAATACATACATGGAACTCAGTGAAAAACAATAAAGTATTCACTGAACGCTGTTTCACTCATTAAAATATTATTTATCAAAAGGTACCTCAGCTTTCGTAATTTTATGGTATTAATGTTACACGGTTGACATGCTTAAAGCTATTGAAATGCACGCGACAGCGCTGAAAAGATCGCATCTAACCCACCGTTCGGTTCGAGTAGAATCTTTTTCGAGAAAGAGAATTAGGAGAATTAGGGGAGGAACGAGAATTAAAATTGGACTGCCCCTTCAAGCGGATCTGATTTGTTTCAGGATGGAGGAGACGTCACGAGGGTTGCTGCAGCATAAGCACAGGGCCGAACAGTTGAAGCAAGAGAAGACTGCGCTCACGCTTTCCTACGAGGTGAGTCTTCGGAACAGAACTTGAAATTGCTAAAAAAATTAAATCTATAGAGAGATGGACCAGATTTTATTCTCTCAATGTACCCGTGTTCTCGTCATGATTTAAAGGAACGTCCTTAAGAGATGTCTAAATGCTTAACGTTTAATCTAGTATCATTACGTCCCTCCTTCGCTGTACAAATTGGTATGGCTCACGGTAAAGAGGCGCCATTAAAAGTTTTAACTGCGGACGAGCACGATCGACCGATAATTGATCGCTTCCGAGTTCCGAGATGCAGCGAACGCGAGTACCAATACGAGTACCATTCTCTGTTCGACGAGAGGCAGGATTTCAATTCCACGTAGCGGCGTCCTCCTTAAATTTATATTCGTTCGAGTGCTTCATCCGATTTCATCGTGCCGTCCCGAACTCCGGGATGAAACGAAAGGCAGAATGTCTCCCTTCGATTGGACCACCCGGTCGCCCCCGTTGTCGATAAGCAGAAACAGATAACGAAGATACTGCCGAACTCCGTAGCACCGATCGAACGGACCATCGTCGCAGCTATTTTCCGTTCTCCCTTTATTTTTTACATCGTTCGGTTTTTCGTAAACAAAAACATCCAGACACGGTGGACATTCCCGTGAAAAGCTTTTCCCTCGACCAATAACAGCGCTCTCGTATCGTGGATCAACGATGGCTGTTATTGTATTTTTATCTGAAGTGTCGTCGGGCACGATTGTTTCTGGCGGCATGGCATGGGTTCACTATTGAAACGCATAACGCAATTTATTCGGTCCTCTCTCTTATACCGGGCTTTTAATCTGCTACACGATAGATCGACGAATCCGATACAAAAGAGCTTTAACTATCGCGATTAAAGAGTTTTAAGATATAAGAATCGACGATGAGGCTTGACGTTTTAATTAACTTCTCGATAAAACTGAATCGTGAAGTGATTTGAATTAAAAGTAAAAAAGATTAAGGATGTATTGGCTATACAGTCAATCCCAAAAGTTTNCTTTTTAATTATAGGAAATGCGTTTTTCTAAGGTACATAAACTTTTGGGATTGACTGTATAGCCAATACATCCTTAATATAGCTATCGACTACTGACACAAATGACTGCACAATGTGTAAACAGTTAGAATAGACAAGAAGGATGCACATGTAATATTAAATCTACGAAGTATAATAATAAATTTGAACACATATTTTCTTATAAAATGCGGAAGTTCGCACACACACCGCGACCGAATTTCCCAATTTCAGCTCGGCCCTAAGCAAGCCACGGGCTTTCGCAATATAACCGGCGATACTTTTGCCACATATTTACCAACGACCAATATTCCAGACTTAACGAAGTAACGCAACGCCGCGCCGGCACTGCAATGAAAAGGGAGGAAACGATAAACGGTCGCGTTTGCCGCGTACCCTTAGAATGGTACGCACTATCTCGTTCACGGCCGGTTTGCTCCTAAAAGAGTCGTAGATTCAGAGACCTAGGGGTGTGCATCACTGCCCCACGAAATACCGTTTATTATCGATCGTCACTCGATCCCCCGGTTCAATGTCGACCCACCCTACCAATACCGAACCCCCCCATCTACCTAAAAATCCCTCTATCGACTATGAGGAAGCACGCCTGCAAGTGTTCGTTCTGTAGCCTTCAGTTTTCAAGACTTTCTTTACTATCTTTACGTATAAAGTTAGTCCTGTGGAAATTGTATTCAATTCGCTCAAGAAAATTTCCTACATTTTAGGAAAAGTTATTGATACGTGAAGCATCAATGTTTTCGTTATTTCTACTTTTTCTCTCCCTGTTTTTATATTGATTGGCACAGGTTTAAGACTTGATTGCACATTTTTGCATTAATTACTATCGATTTATCATTCCGATGCTGTCTAGTATCTCTCACGAAGCGTCACCGAAGTTCTTGGAGAACTTTGACTGAGCAACCACCGCCGTTCCAAGTATTAGTCAAGCTGTCGCGACGGCGCCAGCTCGCAGTTAGATTAGAAACTCCCCCGCGTCGATGCGTGCAATTTGAACACCCGCGAATACTGTCTAACGCGACGATAAATTATGGGAGATTGGCGTCGAGGATGAGTTGCAGGGAGAATTCTAAGAACCGGACAGTTTGTATTTTTATTTTTCTTACCTCGCCCTCTTATTCTTAGTTCCCCACGTTTGAGATGACAGAAAATCGTTTGGCCCCCTTTTCAGTTTCGGTGGAAGAAGGGGGTGCAGACATTAGCAAGGCCCGGCTGGCTGGCACGACTGTTATAAATCAGACACACGCACCCTCTATTAGCACCCCTGTCTCCGACAGGTCTCCGCAACCCTAATTTAACGTTAAACGCTTTTCTGCTAATAACGGCCGTCCGTGTTATTAACTCTGGCTACGGGCCGCAGCGGGTCTCCGCGAAAAATGCATCCTGGTCATTGAGAAGTTCTTGAAACTATCGCGATGTTATCCGGGAGCCGATGAGAATAGTTCCAGAAGTCCAATTTACTCTTAGAACTTTCGTTTGCATCAAACTCGTATAAAATAGAAAATATTTTTACAAGTAATCTTCATTAATTTTAATGAAATTTGATCAACTTTGACAAATAGCGATATGTACGAGTTTAGAAATTTTTAATTGTTTATGTGAACGATCTATTTTTATGGATGAACAGGCACGCGTGCATCAGTATCAGGCACAGATCTCGAAACTGCAGTTGGAGAACGAGTCGATGAGGGGTCAGCTGCGCGGTTTGGAGGCTGCGTGTGCTGGCGAAGTGCACGCCGCGTTGGTGGCACGTCTGGCGACCTTGGAAACGGAACACGCCGCCTTGGCGAGGGACGCCGACGCTCAGCGTCGACAGTACGAGCGGTGCTTGGACGACGTCGCCAACCAGGTGGTCCGCGCCCTCCTATCCCAAAAGGTTCATTGCTATGCTCTCGTTACCACGTCCTCGAGTTTTCTTTTTCTCGTCTCTCTCGTCTCTCTCTCTCCATTTCTCTTTTTCATTTCGATTCATCTTACTTTTCAACGAAACACGTGTCCTGATCATCTGTATCTTCATTTTAAATATTTGTGATTTTTCATCTTCTCAATAAATGAAAAATCTTATTATACAATATTTGAAAGAATTATATTTTAACATTTTTTTTTGTATTCAAAGCGTAACATGTATAATTTATATTGAATAAGTAAATGATATTTTAAACCGTAATATTTTAATATAATTTGCTCCGTTTATTCATCCCATTTGTTCAAGTGTCCATAAATGTTTAACCAACCCATAACATCGATCCTTACACCCGTCTGCTGAGCTGCAAGACTGCAAAGCTACGAATACGTGTACCATCGCATACAAAGTCCATTCATTTCATCATATTTTTTCTAACAAATATATTGTACAATGCATCCAGTCCAAAATATAGTACCTTTTTAACTGAACTGTAGAAGAACTGATAGAAGCCAACTTTATCTGTTCAATGCTAATAGAATTTTACGCTATAGCGCTTATTTGTGTAAGAGATCTCGTTTTATGTCCGCTAACGCGCTTTCTGCCGTCATTTTTAATGTATTTCTTATGTATTCAAGGGCGACAGAACTCATGGCTTTTTATCGTGCGTAGGGTCTCAGGGAAGAAATCGGTGCGTTGCAGAGGCGTATCAGAGAGCTCGAGTCACAGAACCGAGCGCTTTCAGGATTATTGGCCCAGGCCACGAATCCTGGGAGTCCGACAGAGTTGATTCAGGGGATTCTCGAAGCTGGACCAGCTGCGGTCGTAGCTGCGCTTGGTCTGGACCCAGCCTGGGTTCCTTTGTCGAGGCCGCGCTCCCTCAATCTGCAAATTCCAGTCATGGCTGCTACAAAATGTCGAAGGAACAGACCATTGGGTACAGTCAATACTCCACGATGAAAATTCTTACGTGCCTTTAGTTTAATTAATTGAATACCATGTCGAGCCACTGTTATATAAGAATGGAATTATTATTTGAATCAGAAATTAGATTTCCACAGATCCATTATTTTTTCCGTCGAAAATTAGCAACCTGATCGTGATGATAGTAATATGAATGTTATTTGTTGCGATGTAGCCCAGAAACCGTCAGAAGAAGAAGGCAGTGAGAGTCCGGAGAGCGGGAACAGGGACGAGGGTTACTCGACGATGTCCAGCGATGTGCAGGGCGAGGGTGCTCGACAGGAACCGTCTCGGGGGTTGGAGGATCTGAAAGAAGCGACCGACGAGACCGAGGCGGACGTTTCGCCGGATGCACGGCTGGTCGCCCTGGACGCCGGCGACCCGGACGTCCTCTTTTTGCCGTTGAATCTCACCGTAGGGATAAATCCACGCCACAGCTACCCGCCGACCAAAGACTTGCTGCCGTATCAGCATGTAATGCGCAGCTTTTCGGACAGTCATCTATGCCTCAAGCTGACCACCACGACCAATTTCACGCCGTACAAGCTGCCCAGTCCCGTGGGATCTTCGTCTCTGCTTCTAGTCGAGGAGGAAGGTTGGGACGCCGAATACGTGCAACAATGGCTAAGGTATGACTCTATAAAATTATTTAATACAATTGTATTTTAATCCTTGTACTGTTCACTGCACGTAAAAACGGATACATTTTTTGTCCTTTGATAATACATCCGCGAATTTCTGGTACTTAAATTATTTCCCAAGTGCATTCAATTTAAATTTGATTATACAAAGAGCATAATGGATGCGGCGAGTGTAAATCGAGATAAATTTCAGGTTGGACGACAGCAGGAGTGCTCAACAACATCGAGATCTCCTCGAGTTGGAATACGATAGGGCGGAACTGGAAGATTGGAGTTTCTCGTTGTCCACCGAGGACCTTGTTCAGAACGAGTCCGCGGTATGGAAGGAACCCGCCGCCACCACCACTAATACTACCACTACCACTCCTGCGCTTCCAGCAATCAAGGAGCATAATCCTCTGGAATTGGAAGAGGACGCGAATGAATGCTTGTGGAATGGTGCCAGTTACCTTGCCGATAGGACGGGAGGCGAATTGGTAAGAATTGAATATAAAAAAGTGCCGTGCTTTTTTCCCGCTGTCACTGGAACTTCGTTTTATTAAAAGGAAAAAAAATTATTTCCAAGACACTTTCTATTAATATTCAGGTCGCTCTTCTGATGGACGCTAGAGCCACTGGATCATGGCCGTATGCTACGAGTCCCGGTGCTTCCTGGAGCAGCGAGGAAGGAGCGTTCGAGAACTCCAGCAAACGATCTTCGGCAGCGTTATCCGGCTGCAGCGATGATCCGGACTCTCCGTCTATTGGCACTGACTTTACCAGAGACTTTTACAGATTGGTGAAATTTGAGAGTACGAAGAGCTTAGCGAGCACTTCGTCGAGAAGCGGAAGACCACCGCCCGATAGAGAACAAGCTTTGCAGAGCGTACTATCCTTTATTGCCGAGCAGCAAATGTACTTGGCCGAATTACCGAACAATTTGCTAGAACACAATGGTGCAGCTCTTACAACGGAAGGTTCGTCTCGAAAATCTAAGCTGGAAAAATAGTAATCGATCTTTTTAGGACAACGAGATTAAAATTGAATTTGATGTTAACAGTTCTGGAGGAAACGGAGAATAGGGACGAGTGCGGACCCGAAGCGATGTGCTCTGAAATAGAAATGTCCGTCGATCAAAATAGCAGTAACACGGAGAACATTGGTGAAACGAGCAGTAACGACGATCTGTTGGATCAGATAACCGTACCCTCCTTGGCGCCGGAGGAGAGAATAATCAGCGCGGTGGCTTGTAATGGTGGTGTCTCTTATACCACCGTTGCGCCGTCCGAATTGGGCGCCGTTCCCGAAGAAGACGAAGAAGCGGCTACCTCGTCTACACCGAGCACGGTTGTAAGTCTGATAATCACTTGTTCGAATTATTCGAAATGAAATTTGAATTTCTAAAAATTTTATTACGTGTTATACATTTTTTATTTATTTATTCGCTTCGTCTGTATTTTTGCGGAAAAATGTTTCGACGTTGTATGTTCGTATTAGGTGAGTCCGGCAAGAGCGCCGCTATTAGTCGAGGGCAGGGATCGATCGCTGAGCTTTCACGAACGAGCCACGTCGAAGGACGTGATAGATGAACTGAACCGAATGATCAGAAAGGGAGAAGAGAATATCGTCACCCAAGAAACGCAGGTGCCGCTCGAGAAATTGGATCTCGCTTGCTGCTGCCCGACGGGATGGGTTCACGTTGAACGAGACATTGACTTTACTGACCCGAAAGTAAGTAACCGATCACGAGCCACTGTAATTGTAAAAGTATAAATCAAGATAAAATTCTATTTTACAAATTTCCAAGCAGAAACGGAAAGTTTCTTTTTTCTTACTGACGCTTGTAATCCTTTAGGCAAGAGCCAATCTTTTAGACGTGATGTTAGAAAGCAGTGAAAGTTCTTCGGCGACATCGAGCAGCGGATCAGCCGGAAGTGACTCGGGGGATGAACCGCCTGATTACCGTCACTTGCACAGACTACACCGATACCGACGACAAAAGAAAGGTATTTATCGACGGTCTAACTAAATGGTAGAATATATTCTTGTCCAATCTTGCACATCACTCTGAGATATTCCTGTCTATAAACTTTCTTACCTTCCGCTTGATATACTCTGATTCGACAAAGATAAAGAAAGTTATAATGAAGCAGCTCGAAAGCTTGAATCTCTATCATAATATCTCTGCGAGCTTACGATATGAAAAAGATGAAACCGTTTCTTCTTTCGATAGTGCCTCATGAAAGAAAGAGTCGCTTCCGCTTACCACACTCATTATTATTAACATTACTAACAATTACATGAAAAATCACGCTACTATACTCGTTGCATCAGACCTCAGTTGAATTTAAAAAAAAATGAAATACTCAAGTCATATTTCCTGCCATGTTGATCCCTGGTAAATGCTTATTGAGTATATTAGCGTGGGTTTCGACCACGCCGTGCGTTAAGCGGCTTTGATCGATTGACATCCCATCACTGTACAGTCACAAAAAAAAAGAAATATCGGGACAAGAACACAAAACGCTGGTAGCTCTCGCTGTACATAGCCTTTTCCACGTTTTCTGTTCAGATGGTAGCTCCTACGCGGTGTGCTTTGATTGTCACAAGAAAAGCTACGTAGTTCGGCTTAGTGACGATCAGTTTCTGTAACCGACATGCCAATTGGGAGGAATCGTTTCACCGGGACCTATTTTGAGCCTGATCCAACGTGAACTGTACGGCTACAACGGATTTTCTATTGGCTTACTAACCGATCATTAACCAGAGGACGTTAGAACGAACTCGTGTACGGATCACCTTTACGCAATTCCATCTTTACAATTAAAGAATTAAAAATCTCGATGCATAGAATATGTTTGACAGATTCGAACCAGCGAATTAACACATTACGAACGACGCGTTTAAGAAATTTTTATACTTCATATATTTTATGTTTTATTATGTTAAGGACTTTGATAGAGTTTCTATGGTGGTTTCTCAGAATTTGTCCGTAATGTGTTAATATCTTTATTATTCGTTTATTTTTTTTCTTTTAATCTACGGAATAATATTCGTTACGCTAAGATAATTTGTATCTGTAAATTACGTGCAATTTATACTCGAGTATATTGTGCGTCGACTGACGGAATATGAAAAGATATTTCAGAATCGATGTCGTACTTAAAAATTACTATGTAAATAAATTTTAATAATAACACTGTTAACAGCAATTGCGTCTGGAATTGCGTCAAGGGTCACATAAAGCAATTACTTTCTCTCTCATTCTAAAAAGTATCTCTATTTGTTGAATTGATTTTCAACTTTGATAGGTGTTCGACTTTTCTATTTTTCTCTATCATTTCCGTCATTTCCCATATTTATCCAATGAGAAAGGGCTATAACACGAATCTTATGTAATTAGAACATTTAACATAATAATCTTTGTAGATATCTCATTTTCGTTCATTCCATACATATTGTAGTTACTCGTGACAGACAAAGAGCATAGACATACTATTGCTTAATACGTGTTAATCGAAATAACATATCACAGCATCACATGGCATCACTCGACATGATTCTACGAAATAAATTGTCAGACACGTGAATTTCTAAAAAGAGTTTGACTGTCACGAGATCTCATACACACGAAAAGTCGAGCACTTGCCAGTACATGAAAATTTTTTTCGTAGTAAAAGCGTGTAACGCTAAACGCGAAAACAGTAAATTAATAATGTAAGACGTTTAAAAGAAGTTAAATATCTATACGATAGAATTAAAATAAATGAAAGGGGAGAGTGAGGGAGAGAAAGAGAGAGGAACGTGATACGTGTAAGAGTGCTAAGCCGAGCTACTCTGTGTCTGCTAGAGCCGGTATAGGAAGAAAAAGAAAAGAGATCAAGTGAGGTCTGAGGCATGTTGACCCGCTGCGCTTGGTTTCTCAGCATCGGCGGCCCAGGCACACCGTGTCCTGCGACTGCCGTCCACCTGGGGCTCGTCGAGGCCGTCGATCATCGGACGTGGTGACGATTTCTTCGTGCGATACGGGGATAAGGAGCGCGAAGCCGTGGCCTCCTTCGACTTCCTCGACGAGATTGTGGCACCATCCTCGACAGGTTCGAACACCAGTCTCATCGACTTGGACGACACACCGTCTTTGGAGCTTCGCAGCGACATCATGAAGCTTTCTCCACTCTAGAATTTATGCTGGACCTAGCTCGCGCATTAAGCGAATACAGGGGGAGCGGTACTTCCTTAGAGGATTACACCCAAGGATTTATCACAGCGTACAGTCAAATCATATTACGTGAGATTTTCATATTTTTAAATCGCGTCTCGAATACGAAAGAAGACAAATTATAGTTTGCTGTATATAATTACTCCTCCTGTATTTGCTTGTTCTATAATTCAAGGAAATTTATTGTCAAGCGAGAACTCTCGTGAGAATATATAGGCAAACTGATTCGCTCAACTCGTGTGGGAATCCACATGCATCGGATAAAAATTGTATCACAACACATTTTCGCAAGCAAAATGCGTAAACTTTATTATTCGTAAGATGAACATGTTCTGTAGCTACTTGGCTGAATATCAGTATATCAGTTTCATTATAAATACAATTCGTCTTCGAAAACTCCTCGCCTACTCTTGGTATATAAATATAAAACTATTTTCTTTCTACGCATTATGCCGTTTGCCTATCTATAACAAAAGTTCTCGAAGTGTACATTCTACTTTGATTCCCAGCTACTTATTAATTGTTACTATATTCGCAAATAATCAGATCTGTACATATTATACCGAGTCTCCTGTAAATAGCAACAATTGTTTATTTCTCGCTTGCATATTCAAGATATTAATTGCAAGATGAAAAATATTATTTAATTTTGATAAAAGAAATTTGACGAAGTAATCGCATAAGAATTACGTATTTATTACAAGAAGGCATTGCTTCGTTTTCATTTGAGAGCTTCCTCTGAGTACACAACAACAATTTCATTTAAACGATATTATTATTTTTGTTCCTCTTCGATTTGCGTGTATAAAACGTCAGAAGAGACTTCATCGACTGCAAAACGATTTCTTGCTCACAGGATGGAAGTAGACGTCTCAATTAATAGATACGTGCACGTAAACGCTGAAAGATGAGGAACGTCGAAGCGTAAGAGGTGGTCTAAGCATTATTAATGCGTAATATGTACAAACATGAATTACGATGACGAAGTGAATGTCATAGACTGGGACTATGATCGCACTTTAAATGTACACTCGCATATTTCAAATAGTACTTCCATTGTCAGATGATCAGATGATCTAAATGACATCTGTTTCCATTGCGCACACGAAATCTAATGTACACACTCGTAACATTGCGTTCTGTAAAGAAAATGTGAACCGATCAATTACGACGATTAGCGAACGGCGCGTGACGTGAAATGTTTAGGTAGAATACGACTGTTTCTACATTTTTCAAATGGTGACGTATACACGTAATTTATATAAATGTAATGCAGTCTCGCGCATCACTCTTCCGAAATTGAGCTTAGAAAAATCTAGATTAAGGATACTCGATGATTTTTGTACGAATATGAATTTGTACTCGCTTGTCAACACGCTAACGTCGAGGACTCGTAGGTATTATAAAAGAAAATATCCTGTCGCGTGGAACACTGTTAAACGCGTGCAACTTTTCCTTCCGTCTTCAACGAACGAAAAGGAAAGTATTGAATGTATTACTTACCAAATGTAACATAAAATATAGAGGGAGTTCAAATTTAAACGTGCACCTGACGCGACGCGTGGATCGTAGTCGATAGAAATGGAGACAAGGGAGAAGAGAAATCATGGGGAGAACTCGCAACTGGAAAATAGTAATAGAGACGTATGATCAAAACGCCATACGTGGTAAATGTTTCATCGTAATTTGTACATGATTCATACGTTACGTTAACTTGCGTTCGGTCAAATTACTAGGAGAGTAAATATAGTGTGACGCGTTTAAGGTATAAATAAAGTTGATAGAAATCGAAATATTTTACACGTAGAAATAGCATATAAACACAATGGATATTTTCAATAATTGAAACGGAGATTGTACGAACATAAAGTTGTCTTTTCGATCAAATCATTTTTACAATTCCTTATATCCACCTGTGTGCATTACACAAAAAACGGTCTGCTGATCTTCCGCGTGTATTATTAAAATGAACAAAAAAGTAATGACGCTTCAACCCAATAATTATTATTTTTAACTAACAATCATTATGTTAATCACAACGAACGAGTTCCGAAACAAAAACAACTTTTGTTCTACAATCTCGAGGATAAACGTTCAATGATAGATTGTAAGGAACGCGTATAAGTTACGTTTACGTTATATTGAAAACGCGATCATTGCGAGCACTGATTTTTCAATCCCAATCGAAGATGAAGGGACGTGCGATTGGGACAATGTAAATAGAATGTATTATAGCACAACAGATGTAAGTTATCTTCTCTTCAACTTAATAAATAACGACAATATAACGAATGTAAATGCGCATGCTCGATGTTCAATCTAGAAAACCGTTCCTATCGAATATTATTAATACTACATAAATATATATATATGATTCTATCAGTTCACTCGATCATATTGTGCATTAAGATATAGACGAGTATTTCAATAAATAAAAAGATAATTTAATTATATCAATGTTTCATTTGCGTGTAAATAGCTGTACACTTTTATTAGACAAACGCTAACGCAGAAACTGATGGTACGATAATAGGTAATAAATTCAGCGGAAAGGCAAAATAATTTTTTTATCCTAGGTTAAAAGATGATATATTAGTAAGCTTAGAAACTTGGATAAAATAGATTTTATTACGTTTTGAAAAGTATAGTGATTGTGTGCTGTACAAATAACAATATAAACTGTATTTTATAAAAGCATCTGTAAGCAATGTGTAATACTTATCAAAATATTATTATATTATAAAAATACTTTTGTATGATGTTTACAAGACTATGTAATGCACTGTGATTTAGTTTCTCGTTATTGGAATAGCTTAGAATTTTTTAATCAGGCGAATCATAAATTATAATTGATAAAACTTTCTTATTTCGTATCGTTGACGTGAAAGATTAGATTTATGTGCATGAGAATGGTAAGTTGTACACATATACAAAAGTTCGGTAACAAGAACAATTATAAATCTCGTTGAGTCTCTAAAAGCGATTCGCACCAATCATTATTATCGATCTCGACGTAACTACTGTTGACGAAAATAAGTTTATTTTAATTAGAAATGTATCAAAATTAAAAATACATTAAATAATATGTTTACGCATTTGATATCACGTATTGCGGTAGAATATAAACGAAAAGTATTATTCACTGTCAAAGTAAAAGGCACTTTTTTTGCTTTTGTTTTCTACTATCTTACGATTCTTTAACGATTGTCTAAATAATTTGTTTCAGTACGACTGTAACTTCTATCGCGTTATACGGCCGAATATTTAATAGTAGTGTTATCAGTTACATTACTTTTAAATTTCAATATACCCTCCTTCAGCATTCGTCAAACTTCTCACACTCTGTAACCTCTGCGTTCACTGTTCCTGATAGAGTTTGCCAAACAAAGTGCGAAAATGATGCCGATCAACTGAAACATTAAACGTAATAGTGATTTAGATCGAGGAACAGTAAATTAGAACACGTGGCATATTTCAGGCAATCGTGATTTGTTGAAGTATATCACGTTGACAACATCTGCCACTCGTAATAATCATACATCATAGGTTTTATTTAATACAAAATAAACTCACTTCGACACCAGCAACACCGATAGCGACACCGCCGAGTACGGTTCCAGCGAGGTGAATTGCTTCTTTAATTGCATCGGTGCAACCTTTTTGCGCTATTTCGTCCGATGGACAAGTTTCATTTCCTTGTTTACCGCAACAACTCCCGGGAATATTAAAATTAAAATCTCTGGGGGACTCAAGACCGCAGCAATGTAACTATAAAGAGACATACGGTAAATTATTTGTTTGTTTTAAATTCATCCGTATATTTTTTTAATTACATTTAACACGCGAACATGCAAATTCTTGTAATTATTACATCGATCGAATACTTACGCTACTTTGGATGAGATCCACAATCTTTGAGCTCTCTTCGCTGTCACGGTAGTGGTTGAATACATCCCTGTATTTGGTTTCGACGTTGCCATTATTCTTAACAGCCATGAAGGCAAAAACTGCTACTGCCACTTGCACGAGGAGAATAAACAGAAGGAATGACGCGAACTAAAAATAAAAGATTCATTATTATTCTGCACAAACATTTCAGATTGAATTTTAAAGTAGTAGTAATTAAATCTGATTTTTTAATATAGATACAAGAAGAAGATACAACTAGTTTCAGGACGCTTTTAAGAATATTAATTTTTTAGTCAATGATAATAATTGATCAAATTATATGAAACGAAATTTTAACAGTTTGTTATGCACTTACGGTTATTGTCATACAATGGCTCTCCCGGATGGCACCGCAACATCCGAAGAACGATACAACAAAGACTATGCTTCCGATGACAATTAATGTTATCGCGGGGAACTGGAGGCTGGTGTCGAGTTGATGCTGAACTTCTGCTATCTTCAGGTGTACCATGACACCGAGAGTAAGAATAGCCAAACCGCATACCTGTAACAAAATAATAATTTCAAATATAAACTCGTATTTTTAATGTAAGCAGATATAATAAGTATATAACGTCTAAAAAAACATATTTCATTCAATCATCGTATGATATTTAATCGATTCGACAGTCAATTTCCTGCAGATGCAAGTTTCCAAGCTGAAGATCCGAAACAAGTTACTTTACAGCCACTTATTACATCAGATTGCATAATATTAACTGGTTGGCATTGAACATTCTGCAAGTAGATGATACAACGCGCGTATGCAAGAGTCCGTAGGTGAATTTAGGTCATGTCCCAGGTGCGAGACACATGGTGGTTCAACAGACTTTTAACAAAGTATATTTAAGTATGTGAAAAACCAGTGGCTTTTCTCTACAAATTACGTGCAGGAGGAAATTTTATTAATTTCGTAATTATGCAAAGCACTGTCTTCAATATTACTGGTGAGTTGAATAAAATTTATAATAATTGAAACTGAAAGGATCGTGAACGTAAATAGCTCCCTTTTCTACAACAGATATTTGATAACTGAATATGGTATCTTTATCCGAGTACTTTTTTTATTTATTTATAATGACTCAGCGATAAAAGAAAATCAATATCGATGCTATCTGTTCCGTGCAGATGAGCAATTCATCAAGATTATAAACATAAATGTTGTGCCATTGTTCCACTAATTTATGTATTGCTAATATTATTTGTTCCTGATCGGATGATTGCAATCAGTCTTCTTATCACTATGGCTGATACAGAAAAGTTTATTTAATGAAATTATTAAATTATGTCTTTCTACTTTCATCGATCTCTTAGAGACTTTAGTATCTTAATAGTTACTAATTACAAAAATCTGACAACAATAAAATCATACAATAGATTTCTAAACATGATAAAATAATGATCACAGACAGTAGTAAAAAGGGATTGGATTGCGATTGATTATTGGCATTTTTATGACCATTTTAATGAAAGCTGACGATAGTTAAATGTTAAGACGATGAAATAATTCATAGGGAGCAACAGGATCAACGGAACGTATTCCCTTAAGTAGAGCCAATTGCATATCAATACGTATGCAACTATACATACATATGTATGCCGTGTCCTTGACACTTTATGGGAGTTATTTTCTCCGTGTCTCACATGCACATCGTGCTCGAAACAATTGTGATCGATGCTGAGAGCCTGCCATGTGCAGCGTTAATGTTTGTCATTCGGTCTCAGAGCACATTACGTGAATTTATCATTTCGAATCTAGTTTCAACTTTATAGTCGTACGACTTAGTGCCCTACATTCATCACTTCAGTTTGATTAGCTTTCCGAGCTTTAACACGCAAGTTTGGAATTAATCACTTCGTAAGAATCTTTATAACCGAAAAAAATAGAAATGCTTGTGAAAACTGATGAATCAAATAGCTATCTATTTCCGCTGAATATACCTCTTCAGTTGACTATGATTTCCTTAATGAATCCTTTCGTAAACCACGTAAGTATGAAAAAAAAACAATATAACAGGAATCTATAAAAAAGATTCTCGAAGTTACGTCGAATCGATTTAATTGTACTGCATGTAGTATTTGCTGATTCAGTCGTGATAACACAAAGAATACATATATATATTTGATGATCTAATCCCAGTCTTAAACTGGATGACATCATTCTTATTCTACGTACTGTATACCTCGACACTGACTTCCTGTGCACTACGCTAAAACCAATTTCAGATCCATTCCCTTCGTCTGACAAGAATAAACTGAACTAGACACTTCATGAGAAATTGGTTTTGCAAATTGAAGTACGTAAGGATCTGAGATACTTTTAATTCCTTAAATGGAGATTTAAGATTGCTGAACTTCAACATAAGTCTAATTATATGAATTAGGAAAATCATAATTGCGTTACTCAAGTTACTAATTTTACTCAAAGAATTAATTTTGAAATCAGTAAAACAAAATCTCTATATTTGTTGTACGCTATAAATATTAATGATTCATTCCATTGATAAAATGTTTCCTGGAACGTGAATGGTAGTCGGTTTTGTAATAAATGATATATCCATAATCGATCTTCTGATAATCCAATTTGTAAAATTGTAATCAATTATTAAGATAACGATAACAAAATACGAATCTGATGTTTACTCTCTTTCCAAGAAACAGATAAATATATCAGTACGTATATTATGTATAACAAGATTGAGAATTTTATGTATTTATAAAAAGATTAAATATGTCAAAAATAAAGACGCGGCAGTAGTGCATGAAAATATAAAAATATCGAAAGTACAAGTATAGTGGGAGAGTCAAAAGACAACTATCTCATGCATTGTTAATTCCAGCGAGCAGCGCTTATTGGCATGCTATTACTGTTAATTAACGTCATGAGAATGTATCGATGCTCGACAGTGACTATTCTCGCTTGTTAATTGACACTTGGCCATACATTCGAATATTAAACAAGAACAAGCATGAACAACAAATTCGAATTTTATTTCTTCAATCTCTAAAAAGAGGCCTAAAATTATCTGAATCTCTAACAACGTTAGGAAAATCTCGTTTCACTAAAAGTATAAAAAGATTCACGACTTTAGAAAAAGCCTTGAAAGATATTCGGCAAAGCAAATAATGTTTCTCTGAAAACATTATTCTCTTCTCTTTCTTCAGAAGTTTTGTATACGCGTTATTGAATCTGATCGAAAAATAATCGAAGAAGAACGAATAATCCCACCTTCAAAAGAATAGTAAAGTACTGGAAATTAGTATGTTCCAATCGCTATTTCTAGAAGCAGAACCGTGTCGACTTTCTTACTCAGCTGATACGAATCTACAAGATATATTCGAAATCGATTCAAGTGCGGAAAACGTGTTCTTATCTTTCAGATACTATCTAGTTACCACTATCTTTTCCAACCATTCTATTTCTTACGCGTGGTGCACACAAATAGTATTTTAACGCACGATGGTGTCCTTGTCTTTTCAGTCGAAAATGACGAAGACATACGAATTGTGTGGCGACGAGTCCCTCGTTTGATGATTACCAATCAGTTGATTACGAAATTGCATAAAACTATAAGGCGTATTTCACAGAATTATCTGTACAATGTATCGTACATGATAATCAGCATCACAAAGGATATAACAACGGAATTTTAAACAAGATAATTAGATGCAGCGTTTGTTCGATGCACGAAGAGCAAACAGTTCAATCTATATCTAACGATCAATCATCTGATTTCTCTCTCCTTTACCTACTTTTCACACATTATATTAACGTTGATATTTAATCAAGGAAAGAATTTAGAAGCAGCGACGCACATCCTCTGTCGTACTGTAGTGTGTCTTAGTGTGTGTTTCTTAGTCATGACCTTGGCCGCTCTGATATATCTGTTCCATGTGCCAATTATAGCTAGGATCAAAATTTCGCCGTTCTATCGTACCGAATTACTAAATATTATTACTACTGCATTCTATCCACCGGTGACATTGTATCCTACATAGTAGGTTGAAGTAGAAAAGGAAACATTCCGATGATGATGCAATTACGATTCGCGTGTGACGCAATTGATTTTCCTGGTACGCGGTCGAAAATTACCGCGTTACGTAAAAGCATCCATCTGAAAATGGGATAACTATCTTAAACTGTTTAGCATTGTTCATGGCAAAAACTAAATCTAAATATAAACTGAGTATAAAAAATTGTTAAAATAAAATGGAACACGACCCGAATATGTGTGAACGTCTTAAGATTGGGAGAACTTTCGTATGTACAAATCGTCGGATAAGGGTGACGTATAAATTGCGAGAGAGCTTGGTATCATATGCGTCACGTACACCACATAAACGTCGAATTCAATTGCGGTAGGAGTTTAATTTCACACGAGCGTACTTACGCTGAGAGTCCAAGTACGCGTAAATTCTTAATGACGTTGACTCACAACGCGGGAAACCCGATACGATTCTTTCCGTTAAAGGTGGAGATATCACAGGCTACAATAAAACGTTGCACGCGGAACGTTCCATTCTATAATAATTGTTTGCCTAGATCTATCGTTATATCAACACGATCTTTCTTAATGTTTAAACCTATTATATTTCTAAAGCCTATCGGACTTATATCGAAACAGGAAACGTGAAAGATATCATTTTCCAAAAGTATTATAAGAAATCATAATTACGTACATGAAAGATAAAGCTTTAGACTGTGAAGTTAATATATCGCAAACAACATCAGGCAGACGTACAAAAAGTACCGAGGAAAAAGAGACAGATCTTTTTCACGTTGAAGGACATTTACGTGTGTGTTGCGGTACTTAAGTTTAAAATGAAATATAGAAGTGTGCTCTTAACGAGTCATAAAACTACCAAGGACACCATGGCGTGGCCGAACCTTGAGTAAAACGAGGAATTTAGAGCAGAATTACAACCAGTTCCCCTCTGACCCTGGAGAAATGACGCAGTTTCGTCGCAGAGTATAGTGTACAAACTACTCTGAACCAATATCCTAGCCGTGCGTCGTCGTCGCGTCGCCGAAACGGTTAGACGCTGGAACGTCCTTTCAGACTTCTTTACTACCTCATCCCCTGATTCCTGTCTTCCTAATCCTGTTTTGCGAGCACAAAGCCAGTCAACGGTTGAATTCATTAAAGCGCTAACCGTCTTTTAGTAACTGTCTGTTCCACATTTTCCAATAGCTATTATGAAATCAATAAATATTTAAAGTCTGATGATTATTTGTTAATATTCTCAACCTCACGTGTCGGTCTTTCCTAGTTACTTGCATTAGTCATGTGAGAGATCGGTCGATTACTTACGCAAAATATAAAATTGAAAATGAAGATCAAATACCTGACTGGAAACACGTTTCGAAGACTGACATGATCCTTAGCGGGCCAACCGAAATATGCAAGGAACAATACTCTCATTCTGCCTCTGACTCTCTCTTTTTTAAAGTGCATTAAGAAATATACAGTCACTAATCGGAATTCCCTGATAGCCAATGATTCGCTTTCACATTACTTCTCGGAAAGCTTAACTATAAGCATGACTGCTCAGATTAACATGCAAAATGAATTATCTTCATAATTTCATTGTAATTAAATTGTACTGTATCGAATTACAAGGCTTATAAATGCAATGAGCTTACGTGCCCAGAAGTATTAATTAATGATTGCCGGCTATAGATGCTCTAGTATTCTACTTGCACTACTGTAACTAGGAAAACTTCAAGCGTATAACAACGCTGACACAAATAGACTCGTTTCATATGTTATTTAAGTTCTAAATAATATACACGTTTTGTACCGTATCGAAATGTACTTAAATATCCACCAATGCGTGCAATTGTGCAATGTTGAAACATTGGAACTAAAGGTGTCTATAAAAAATTATTATTAGTAATTCGAATTGGAAATGAATAGAAACAAAAAAATGCGAGCTACTGTTTCCGTCACTTAGTCATACTTGACACGGAAAATTGTAATTCTTGTTGCACAATCCGTTAAACAACGACGACAACTAGAATACGCATAAACGTTTTTTAACTACACATACATGCTTCTTCTTATCGCATGACTCACGATACGTTGCTGTTTACATTGGCGTATATTTAGTCAGTATGTGTAAAATATGCCAAGTCAATATACATATACGATGTGACCCACCCCTCACTATCTCATTGAGCAATATTTCATTAATTTTAACAAGTTAAATTTCACACTTGATCTACGCTAAGGATACCGTTGAATTTATTGCGGAATATTTATAGCGCGCATTAATCGTGCGCAAACAATTGCAATTAGTAAGAGTCTGCGACCGAAAGGAAATTTACAGCTTCTTGAAGGAAAAATGGAGCATAATGAAAGTTCTTAACAGGAGGTGATGTAAACAAATCTATATAACAAGAGTTATAAATATCTGAGCGAAGCAGTATACTTTATAATATTTAATAAATATGTAAAGAACAAAACAATATCATCTTGTTTGTCTCAAAAATAGAAATTTCACGGTCCAGTTAGAATTGTTGTTCGTGAAATTAAAATAGAAACGACGAAATAACTATTGAAACAAAACGAATGGATCATTTACCAAATAATACTTAAATTTAGCACACCCACTGATACTACGGAGTAAAAACTGTAGCTACCACGCAATGCGCTAATTTTTTGTTTTCAGTAAATTACCAACAATGCTACGCATAATGATGCAAAGATAACGATGCTCTTACACGTTCAAATATTACTTACAAAGGCGTAGCAGTGAATTATGTACAGAGGACAACGGCAAGTCAATTGAATTTCAGGAGCAGGTTCAATAGTGACGCGACTTTCTTTTTAAGATGATTGTTACGAACAAGTTGGATCAACGGACAAAGACGAATAAGATACTTACCGCGAAAATAAAGTTAAATATGAAGAGCAGATATTTTATCATTCCCATTCCGCAACCCATCTTCGTAGCTTTTTCCCGTTGGGCGACTTTCGATTTTCAAAAGTTCAAGTCCGTTAAGATGCCGGAATATGGCTTAAAGGAGGCGTAGAAGGACGCTCAACAGGTTAGGTTGAAGCAGGGCACAAGTAACAACTCCACACTCGAAGGTTCGTATTCAACTGCCACGCACAAAGACTACTACCGTACTACCGGCTGTACGGCGACGACAACCGAACGAAAACGAACGGAACGAAACCCGTCCGTCCAGTCACGTAGCGTAATAGCACCGCGCCTGTCTTTATCTGACGAGATATAAGAATTAATACGATGCCAATACCAGTATCAATGATTCGTTAAAAAATGGAATATAAAACAGTCGAATTCTACGAAGAGTTCATACGACTCATTTAATTAATTTTAGACTTTGAACGTTTCACTTGCTTGTTATTCGATCATCGATGTGTCGTATTTTTATCAATAAAAGTCGAAACGTATTTGATATAAAATGAATTTTGAAGTGTATGTGTAAAGAAAAAATGAAATATCAATTTCGTCGAAAGGTTCAGTAGAAATCATTTCACAAATATTGAATGTCTATAATAAAAATGATTGTATTGTCCAAACATCACTTGCAATCGCTTCATACAAACCTATATATATGTTCAGTAATAAAATAGCCATTTTCCGTATGTCGATATACAATGTTTGATAATGTGGTTTGTTAAATTGCATGTAGCAAATGTAATTATAAAGTCTGACTTGAGGAACTTCATATTCGCTTTTTGGTTTGCTTTGCTGCATGCTTCAAACTTGACAAAAGATTTTTCGTCACATAGCGCAACATACGTATTATCAAAAACGATAAATGATATATATTTAAGAAATTGACTGGGTGTACGCGCAGTCAAAATGCATGCTATGCAATAGAAATGAAAGTATGTATGTACAATCAATGAGTACTAAATATTGTATAACAATTATTCGTGCGTTAAAAGTCAATCGATGTTCTGCTCTTCGATTGTTTAAGGAGATTCTGGCCCATTGTTATGTCTCCTTTAGATGCTCGAGCCAACGATTCTGCAGCGATCACCCGTTCTCTTATTCTTTTCGTCCTTTCTCGGCAAGCTCTTGCGTAACAAGACATACACGTTACGAAGCAGACCTAAAAATAACTTCGTAAAAGTTTCAACTCTATTTCCGTGCTTACGACAAATTGACGAACAAATTTCGTTACCTGCAACAGTGCAGAGGATAATGCTAGTAAGAAAATATGAAGAAGAATCGATTTAGTACGATTAAGCACTGCATGCTGACACCCGTGTGCATACAGCGTGGTACAAGTGCCTTTATTGTTGCTAGAATCTGTTACCATTGAAAGATCGCAACAAGACCAAGGGACTGCATCTTGTTTACTAAAATCAGCTGGTCCGTTTATTCCACAACAATGTAACTGAGAAGAAAAATTATAATTTGGTTTAAAAAATATATGACACAAATTAAGCATCGAGCATTTAAATAATGAGATATAAAAAATTTAATTTGCATAATACTAATTCTCAATTGGTCTAATCACTTGTCAATTAACTGAATATACCTGTGAGTGCATATGATCCCATTGAGCTTTATCGTCTGATAGAGCACGTTCAAACACCTGATCGAGATCCACGTTTGGCAATAGGACCACTTGTTCGTGCCTTACAAGGGCCCAAATTCCAGCGCTCGTATTGACAATAATAGCAATCGTCAGTGCTATAGAAAACTAAGTAAAAAAAGACATTGTTTTATTTCATTAGAAACAGTAAATAAAACTAGTAGATAGATTAACGTAGCCCCCCAAACCCCTGAACCAAAGTCAATTAATACAATATGTATGTCTAATCTGAAGTACGATCTTTTGTTTTTCATTAATAAGATAAATTATTGATTAATTTATAAGTGATAACTAAAGTAAATCACGATTTAAGATTTCTTACAATTATGACTTGGCCACTGTTCGTGAAATCCAGAAATTGCCAAGTACACCATCCTATCACAGCTGTTATCAAGCCTATCACCAACAACGTTATCGCTGAACCGCATACATTGCTGGGTGCGAGGGACGAATATTCGTATAACTGATATATGAAATAACCGGCGCATACGCTTTCCACGATACCGCATACCTACGAGGAACAAAAAGGGAAATCTTGTGTTATTTACGTAGAATGAAGGTGCCGGTTTCATACATTCACCGACAATAACACGCACAGGCGATAAGAGATAATTAATAGTATCTAATCTTGTCGCTGAGCTCGTGGTAAATGTTAAAGATTTCAAGAAACAGAGGATAAGCTGTTCTCCGAATTCTCGTCTAATGACTCTACTAATTGCGAAATGTAATTTTTCGTTTATCTGCTAACATCGTTTCTTATGTAGTTCATTTTAACATTTTCATTTCGATTCTTAACAACTATCGTTTATTATATTATATATCCACAACAATGTAACTGAGAAGAAAAATTATAATTTGGTTTAAAAAATATATGACACAAATTAAGCATCGAGCATTTAAATAATGAGATATAAAAAATTTAATTTGCATAATACTAATTCTCAATTGGTCTAATCACTTGTCAATTAACTGAATATACCTGTGAGTGCATATGATCCCATTGAGCTTTATCGTCTGATAGAGCACGTTCAAACACCTGATCGAGATCCACGTTTGGCAATAGGACCACTTGTTCGTGCCTTACAAGGGCCCAAATTCCAGCGCTCGTATTGACAATAATAGCAATCGTCAGTGCTATAGAAAACTAAGTAAAAAAAGACATTGTTTTATTTCATTAGAAACAGTAAATAAAACTAGTAGATAGATTAACGTAGCCCCCCAAACCCCTGAACCAAAGTCAATTAATACAATATGTATGTCTAATCTGAAGTACGATCTTTTGTTTTTCATTAATAAGATAAATTATTGATTAATTTATAAGTGATAACTAAAGTAAATCACGATTTAAGATTTCTTACAATTATGACTTGGCCACTGTTCGTGAAATCCAGAAATTGCCAAGTACACCATCCTATCACAGCTGTTATCAAGCCTATCACCAACAACGTTATCGCTGAACCGCATACATTGCTGGGTGCGAGGGACGAATATTCGTATAACTGATATATGAAATAACCGGCGCATACGCTTTCCACGATACCGCATACCTACGAGGAACAAAAAGGGAAATCTTGTGTTATTTACGTAGAATGAAGGTGCCGGTTTCATACATTCACCGACAATAACACGCACAGGCGATAAGAGATAATTAATAGTATCTAATCTTGTCGCTGAGCTCGTGGTAAATGTTAAAGATTTCAAGAAACAGAGGATAAGCTGTTCTCCGAATTCTCGTCTAATGACTCTACTAATTGCGAAATGTAATTTTTCGTTTATCTGCTAACATCGTTTCTTATGTAGTTCATTTTAACATTTTCATTTCGATTCTTAACAACTATCGTTTATTATATTATATCTGCTATTACTATATGTATGTATATCTGCAGACTCACTCAGTACAGCACGTTCATCATTCACATTTATGTCTTTATAGCGTTAGGTAAGAATAGATTTTGATATCGATATGATGACTATTATCTGATACGGATAATGCGATATCGATTTCATAAGCAAACGGCACAAGACTTTTCAATAGATGAATTACGAAGAAATCTACGATTCACATTACAAAATAACAGAATTAGAGTATCAAAACCTGTTTTTAATTTTCCTACTAATTAATCGCCTTTATTGTGAAAATTCTCTATTTGGAATCATTAGAATTAATAAATTTAAGCTAAAAAAGGGAAGACAATAGTAATTAAAATAAAATGTGAAAAAATGTAAAAGAGCGTCAAGAATAGTAAAATTGGCGCGCATCCAAGATAACGACAAATCGGAAGCTGGTCGTCAACTGTAGATCTTTAATAATAGAACTCTGAAGAAGATCGTATTATTTCGTTTCAAAATGAGAACTTGAATTAAAAAAATCAATTTCTTGGGCTGCGATCCTGAATCATAATTTATTGCGCACGAGCAAACGTACTATTCACTGTTCCGAGTAGTAAATAGCATGCACTTACACCAACTACGATAGCACCACCGATGAGAAAGTATTGTAAACAAGCTAACATCCCCATCACAAATTTATGTGTAAAACGAAGGTATCACACTTGAATTACATGAGCAGAACTGTAGCTAACAGGCAAAAAAAATCAAGACAATCGCGACTGACAATGAGTATTATTGAGCAACCGTCGCTACGGTGACCAGGCGCAAACCTATGAGCCGTGCCGTCATTGCTCGTAGTAGCACTGACGAGCCGCAAACGCAGCTGCTCGTATGCCCTGGTATGCCCTTATCGACAAGTATTTTCTGTGCATTTGCGGCTCGTATCGGTGTCGTATATAATTTGACACTAGAACATTTCTATTATTTTTTCTCTATCATTCTCATCGACGACTTTGCCTGTTGTCGGTTGAAATTTTCTATGAACGATCGTGCTGTACTTATCAAAGAGATTACGCGTGAAACAATGTCTCATGTAAATTTGGTTTGCACGGTCTATGATACCGATGTTAAAAGTGGTTGATCGTGTGATTAATGTAAAAAGGATGAAGTTTAAAGGGAGTTGTTTAAACAAAAGCCAACGCAAGACTCGTTTGCAAATATCATAGACCTCACCAGCGCCAGCGGAACTACAGAACTACAGTTCTGTTCACTCTGTTGATAAGCAGAACGTAAGCATGCGATTGATCGTTTGTAGTAAATATTTTAGAGACGATATTTTGCAGTAAACAGTTAAACACGATAAAGAAACATGGCTAATCCGAATCTAACTGATATGACAGAGGAAGACGCTGCTGATTTACAATTTCCGAAAGGTACGTTCTCTCCTTTGATTCAATAAAATAGAAGCAGAGGATGCTTACCTGTTTCTAACCTATAATCGTGACGTTTGTCATCATCGTTTTCGAAAACTGTATGTGTACGCGCGTATGTCTGACGACATTACACGTGCAAATACTATCCTGTACCTTTATGCGGCATGGTTACGATTATCCTCTTTCAGACTGCTCATCGAGTGTAACAGAAAAAATCGAGCATGAAGTAGAACTCGACGTGTCAGTCATAAAGGATGAAATCATTACCTCAGACCCAACATGCCACATTTGCAAATCTACCTTGATGGAGCCGTATGTTCGTTGTGCTATGTGTAATAACATGGAACTGTGTCCTCTTTGTTTTTCCAATGGATCAGAAATTGGCGATCACAGAAATGATCATGATTACATCATTATCAAGAACGAATTTCCTTTGATCGATGGGAGCGATTGGACAGCGAGACAGGAACTAGAGTTCTTAGATGTTTTACAGGAATGTGGTTTCGGTAATTGGGCTGACATGGCAAAAAGAATGCAAGGAAAATCTGCGGAAGAATGTAGAAATCATTATCTACAACATTACATTAACAATCAGACCCTACCAGGATTGCCAAAAATCAGAGAAACGAAAACAAGCTTATTTGGTTGTGAACCTATCCCTTATCTATATAAAATGCAAGACCTGGAAGAGCCACCACGGTTTGCACCGAATAGTCTTAACTGTAAGCTTTTGGCCGGGTATAATCCTGCAAGATCCGATTTTGAAATCAATTTTGACAATCATGCCGAATTATTGATCTCCGATTTGAATTATGACGAATTCGATAAAAAGGATAATAATTATGAATTAGGAGAAGCATTGCAAGTAGCTATAGTACAAGCATATAATAATAGGCTGAAGGAGCGTATGAGGAGACGGAAAATTATACGTGATCACGGGTTGATCGCGTTTAGAAAAACTATATCGTGGATACAACGGTACGAGTGCACTATAACCAGAACGCTTGCAGAAAGACTGTTAATTTTCATGCAATTACTCAAGGGTGTAGAATTCGATTATTTTATGGAAGGCTTGCACAGGGCAGGGGAACTCAAACATTATCTGAGCAAACTCTTTGAATTTCGCAGCAGTGGGCTAAAGCACTTCCATAGCGTACCCATGTTCCAGAAGTTGAACAAAATTAGACAAGAAAACGAGAAGGAAAGAAAACAATATTTAAATAACCCTGAGTACAGTTGGAAGAGCCTAGCGCCAGGTGGTGCAATTAACTTCAGTAATCCCATTTCGAACGCGATGTCACAACGAAAAGCCGCGCCACCACTCGCAATCAAAGGGCTTCCAGGATACGAGAGATTGACGCCAGCTGAGAAAGAACTTTGCTCAGTTACTCGTATAATACCTACTAATTACCTTGACTTCAAACAAATTTTAATAACGGAAAGCAAGAAGAGCGGTTCCTTGAAATTAGCACAAGCCCGGGTTTTACTTAAGATCGATGTAAATAAAACGCGGAAAATATACGACTTTCTTACGGAGAAAGGATATATTAACAAACCAAATCAATGACGTACAGTATAGTCTAGTGAAATTATGCAAATTTTATATGTATCTTCTGATGAAATTGTGATATTACATGTTAAGATTTATAAATAAGAAAGTAGAATAAGAATTTAAAAATCGACTGACAGTAATAATGTGTGCACGACGAGATGGCTCTTGAATTCCATTGATTTTTATGACGGATAGGGGCCATCGAGTCATTCGCGCACGGTATATGTAATAATGTGTAAAAAGTAATATAACAAAGAGTAAAATGTGCACACTAATATATGATCCGTATGATTACATATATGTATCTATATAATACTATTTTTGAGTTTTGTACCGTGTACACCTGATATATACATACGCAATAAGATGTATTATTTTATAAATCATGATTAATAAAATACATATTTCAAATTAACAGTAATCGATATTTAATAGAAATTACGTCAGCATCGTTAATTATATATTTAAAGACAATCATCATCAATTAGCAAATATTCCATACGCACTTTTTATCTTTAGAATTCGAGAACGCAGAAACGCTGTTAATCTCGGAAGTGTCGATGTTGTTGGAGCATAGGAAAGCACAAAACGAATCGGCGGAGGAGGAACAAGAATTCTCTGAAGTTTTCATGAAGAGTTTGACTTATACGAATAGATTTCGCCGTTTTAAAAACAAGGAAACCATCGCTGCCGTGAGGAAGTAAGTAACACTTCTTATTTGGAGTGCGCACACTGCGAATTGTTGTTTCTAATCAACATTATTTAAATATTTATATTTCAGTTTACTTATGCAGAAGAAACTTCATAAATTTGAGCTGGCGTCGCTCGCGAATCTCTGTCCAGAAACACCGGAAGAGGCGAAAGCGTTGATTCCCAGTTTAGAGGGACGATTAGAGGATGAGGAACTCAGGACGATACTGGATGACATACAAACAAAGCGATCTCTTCAGTATTAAGTTCTAAGCGTGTTTCACTGTGATCATTTTATACGACTCTCAATAAAAAAAATACATTTTCTCTCATAATAATATACGATTAATTATTACATGCTTTCGTTTTTTAATGCTTGTAGTTAAAATTCCTCCTTGAATGGATAACAATCCGAAGTGTCCATAACACCTACGTATTTTCAAAAATTTGTTTTAAATGCGTAGAAGCATACGCATTCTAACAAATTTTCAAGCGTACATTTCCTGCGTCTAATCTAAATATTTTTTCCTATTTTGAAGCTAAACTTATGATAAATAGTTACGTAATCCCAACAATCGGTGATGACCTAAAGGTATCAGAACCAGCTAATCTTACTAACGGCAACCGCATATTACCACCGGATAATTGCATATGTGTATGCAGTTGACTGCACGCGAGAATGGATCCTCATTATCACCGCGCTATACATATATTCGTTGAGCAATCGTTAAAGGTGTCCGATCACGTTCCCTCTTTTCGCTCGTTTTATAGAATAAATTTTCCCGGTAAGAATGAATGGTGTGTGACGTATAATTTTATGCATAATATGATGCGACTAACCCCTGTGCTTGTTCTAACTTATTTTATGTTTTTATGTAGTAATTACGATCGGGCGTTAGGAGATAAAAAGGATGATGTACGTAATTGTGACACGATTTGAAAATAAAAACTCGATAGTGCTACGTCCGAATCGTTGACAATTACACATTTTTTAATGAAATGCTACACAGGCTATTAAAGGAAAAATGACAAGACAGGGGAACCGCTGGTTGCAGTGGTTGCAGTCATGTAAGTACTATATTATACATCGACGACTGTTTTATTGTCATGTGCTACAGTTGGTGACGACATGAAGTTGTAAATACCATGTCAATATGATACAGTTTTTGGGAATACATATTACCAATAATTTTGTACAATGCTATGCGTATACTACTGCTTCGTTTGCTTAGCAATAATTCGAAATTAATACAGAAATTATTGAACAATGCAACAGTAAACGCGACAAGACAGAACACTGTGCCATCGACGTGTCTCTTTTCTTAGCACGAGGAGTGATACGCTGTCTCCAACGCGCGTCGAATCTCTCTTGATAAGATAAAGAAACGAAGAACTGTTTTCATTATGTAAAACATATTTTTACACACATGAATTATAATGTGTCTTGGGAAAAGTCCTTGCGAAAATTACTAATTCATGATTAGTAAATGTACGCAACAGAAGGTCGTTATTCATATTTGTATTCGTGTTCATTTATAGTACGTACGTTTAAAGAGCATGTCCAAGGACGTAATTTTCCATCGTTTTTCGTGCTAACGTTTGCGAAAATGAGACACAATCGAATTGTACACTGTCGGCCGTTCCCCTTTATCGAAGCTTCCAATCAACATCAAAATAAGGACTGAGGCTATATTTAGAGGATACATCAGTTTCATACACGTTCCTCGTATATTTGCTCTATTCGTTGTCCATTTACGTTAATCGCGTGTGTACCATTGAGGGTGAATTCGCCATAGGCGGTACACGATAATCGGTCCTTCGATTACTCCCACGAAGAGGAGCCTTTTAAGATAATTACAATAACCGTAAATCGTGTGCTGCTACAGTAAACTGGAAGAAAACTTGGACTTATCGCGCGAGCCTTTCCGACACTTACACAAGTAGTAAGATAGTAGAAATCGAATTGATTAAGAAAATAACGTTATCTGAACGGTTGCAAACTGATCAGATAGGTAGCTGTGTAGAAAGATTATCTCTGGAGTCTATTTAATGGTATTTATGTCGTGCTGGTTAACGCGTGAAAATATATACAGAAGAGTTCTATAATAATTCGATCTTGGTCTCATTAGGTAATCCTAATTATCGTGATATTTTAGGCTTGCTAGTTATAGCGACGTTTAATGTGTATTAAGTAATATAAACACGTTGTATTTCCTACATGCCTTGGACTTCTACGTGTTGCAATACTACTGAGATCATTAAAGATATGTTGTATCGTACTTTGTAGACTATAGGGATTTCGTAGCTTGCGATCATGTAATCATAATATACAAGACCGCGTGGGACACGTTTCTAATCACTGGAGTTGGTACATACTATTTCTTGGCATTAACGCTGTTGTCTTTTCATCTTGGTTGGATCAGAAAAATTAATAAAGGAAAGAAGATGCGAGAAGAAATTTTTTAATGCTAGAACGATGAAACTTCATCAGAAAATCGAAGAGTTACATTAGAAATATCGTACGGTGAGCCGCAAGGTATGTCGTGGAAGTAATTGTAAAGCATACTCTTTGTACAACTCATATTTCGTAGTTTCTTCAATCTAAGAACCATGTCGATGGCTGCTCCGGAACATTTTCTGGAAATTGTCTGGTGAATGATCTCGAAATAGCTAGTGTTCTCGAAAGCGGAGCCTATGACGAACTCACAGAAACGGTCGACAAGGCTGTGTACAGTCCATACCGGCCAATCGATGGAATCAATTTGCATAATGTATACACGCAAAAGCTTATGTTCCACAATACTCTTCGCGGTACCGCTGTTACGGTAGTTGTTTTCCTCGTGATACGGAAGGCAAGCAATGGCTTACACGCATCTGTATGCGATGCGATTAAAATTCTTGATAGAATTTCTGCGGTACGAAAGAAGCGTTCAACGAGTGAGAATTTACTCAGTAGTTAACAAGCTGTACTAAATAGTCGGATGATAATATTACGAAGGCTACACGCAGGAGAATCGAGCTAATAAACGTTCCCGTAATGTGTTCGCTTATTTGTAGGTATTATGTACATGGATTTACATTTATTTATCCTTTCTTTTCCCATCTTGCTATCATGATTCTCGTTATATCCAATTTCTTTTAATCTGATGATATGTTGACCAAGTGTAATACAAGCTTAAGTCTATTTATTGGGTTTCAATGTTAATATTTCCTCAAGTGACATGCATTTCTTGATTTACGACAACGTTCGCTGCATGTGGATCGGTTTAGCTCGATGGCTTTCCAATTTGTCGATGTAATTACTTATTGTTTAATGCCTTCTCTGAACGAATTGAAATCAATAAAGGCTAGTCGTTAGCAAGCTTCCTATCGATTTAACAGCGTAATTAGGTTTTTCTGTGTATTCGCTATAAAAGTTCCACTTAACAGATATGTACTTCTTCATTTGATAGAAGACTCGATGACACAGAATATTCGATTACAGATTTAAAACGAGGAGTGTATATTTACATCTATCGAACTGGTCAATGGAAAAAGAAAATGCGAAACGGAAAGTGCTATTATTTTAGTAGTAAACATGACTCGTGGTGCATCGGCCGTGCAAGGTAATTCTCAATCAAGCAATGCCGCGGGAGTTTCGTTTGCATTCATTCGATCGGTCGAGTTTCGTGATTGGTTCAGCAGGGGCTACCGAACGATGCCGGACTTGGTCGTAGACGGCCGAACGCACGAAGCGCCAGCGCCGAGCCTGAGCGGAGCGCTCAGGTCAAAATATATTCAGTATATTCTAAACAGCGCACGACGTTGCTGAGACGTTTTGTTTGCGCGCCCGGATCAGTGATTACTCGCGGTGGATCGGAACATTTTGAATATTAAAAGTAAGGTTCCCTTCGTTGAATCAGTGACCGCGATTGCTACTATCCTGTGTGTACACCTTTCGAAACTGAAGTAACAGTTGGCATAGTCGATCGTGACAAGTCGAATCGCTCTCGGAATTGGAGTTTTAATTCGGAAGGGAGAAACAGCGCGACAAATTGCAGAAGACACGAGAGGAGAGAGAGACTGCCAACCGTGAGTTCGGTACTATACGCGCCCGCGATCCGCACTTAACCTTCTCTCTCTCTCTCTGTCTACTTTCCTCTGTTTTTCATTCGATTCCTCTTCTCGCTCGTTTGTTCTCTTTCTTTCCTTTTACTTCTCCGTTTCGTCTTTCGTATGCACATATACACGTTTCCCCCGGTCAATTTTCTCTCTCGCTCCATTTTGAACGTCTCATCCCTTCTCTAGCTCCCTCTCTCTTTCTCTCTCTCTCTCTCGTTTGCTCCGACGTCGACTCGTGAGGTCAGTGCCTGCTCGATCGGATCCTGAGCAGGAACACACACCGTAGGAAGAGGACGATCTCCCTTGTCGCGAGACTTGGAGCCACACACGCGCGCTCGCCACGCATGCAGCCACGCACTTTCCGAAACGGGGAAACGAAAAGAAAACGAAAAGGGTTTCTCGTCCTTACCGAAAACAGTTTTTCTCTGTCGACCCTTCGTGAAAAAACAGTATCAGTGAAACACCCGTGATCCGAGCGTTGGGCAGGGATGAGGTTCAAAAGTCGGCGGGTCACCCCGTGTGTGCATTCGTCGACGCGGCGCGACATCGGCGACCAGTGATACGCGAATCGTCGCCGATCGAGCAATGAAAACGTTCTCGTCCGATCGAAAGTATATACGCATGTATTACTCCGTTCTGTGGTGATCGACGTGTGAGACGGCTCCCGTATCTCGTACGTTATATGTATAATCTATCAAGTGCAGGAAACTCGTGCTCATTATCTATAGCTACATATACTTTTCTCGCGTCTCGTTTTTCTATTTCACTCCTCGTCTCCTTTTTTCTGTTTCTGTGTCTCATTTCGTTTTCCTCATCCCTTCTACTCTTTCTCTCTCTCTTTTCTTTCCTTCTCTTCTACTCCGTCTCCTATCTCGCGTTTCACGTCTCCGTCTTTCGACCCTGCAGCTTCTGTTGTCGCGTTTGCTGTTGCCACTCTTTTCATTGACCGAAAAAGAGGAACTACGCGAGTGTGATATTACGGGGTAGAACGGGAAAACTCGGCGTGGGAAGGAGTCGACGATTTGAAGTTTGTGTTTTTGTTTATGTACTTAGAGACGGACTGGCCACCCGCGACTTTGAAATATCGAAGCGAATCGTGAATAGAAGCAACCGGCTCCTCTCTGGAATACATCTGTTTTCACCGATCATTGCGAAGACCAGAGGTAAGTACTTTTTTTCCTTCATCCATTTTTACATCGCAACGACATTCTTAAACCCGTTGCGTCTTACTCTCACTGACTCGTGACGCATTAAACTGCGTGCTACGTGCTGTACCTATATACGTACACGTGAAAAAAAGTGCCAGTTGTAACGAAACAGCTGGTGTCATCACGTATTTTCGTGCTTTTGATTCCCGTCGATTGTCGACGTTTTTTTATTCAGATAGAATCGTGCTTCTTCTAATGTAAAAGTTACCTACATTGCATGAAGATTATATGACGATTAGCAACTTTTTAAGAAGATGAATTGTTTTCAGAGTCAAACAATATATTAATACGTGTCTTTGCTTCGATTTACTTAGGGCGATTCGTTCGCGCGTTATTGACGTTGGACGAGAACTATGAAAGTTAATAGAGCCAGATATTATTCTTCCCGTTGACGTATCATCCACCTGACTCTTATCAGAGCACATGATGCATCGGCGCGCGTGTAAATACGAAGCACGTTAACCTGAATGGGAAATCTGCAAGTATTTCGTGTTTTCTTTTTTCTCCGACGATAGATTTGAATACAGTCGGATCCCCGCCGCGGAACGTATGTTCTTTTATCACGCGAACCAGAATTACTGCTATGCAGATTCTTTATTATTCGCCTAACCCGAATCCAGCAGCATCGTCGTGACGCTTTTGTCACGCAAATGCCCGTAGTGCCCGTGGAATTATTCTACCGTCCATTGTTGCTATTAGGTTCGCGTAGTTCTATTTCTATCGTGGCAGATGTTCACGCGCGCGAGCCTGTGTACATGCAAATATTATCGGGCCACTTTGTTGTGAATGAAACCGCGGCGCACTTACTAGTATCGCCGTTGTCACTAATAATAAATAGCTGGTGGAACTGGTGCTTCGAAGCGCAAGTGTCTGTAAATACGTTCCACCTGGGGAACAAGAATTAAGAAAAATTCAACAGTTTTCTTATTGGATTCGATTGACGTGTAAAGTGTGGGTGGAAATTGTTCTTCTCTTTTTACGGGCGACCAGATGTAAGAGGACACTTATCGATCGATTATTTCTGAGCACTGTCACTGGCATCCGTCACGCAGGCGAGCTATGTAGACGCGACACGCGCTTAATATTGAGCAAGCGTCAAGACCGGTAGGGAGTCGGAACATCATATATCGTCGGTCGAACGTTGTTTTGACGCATCAAAGCAATGAATAGATTTTCTAGTAAATTTAATTCTTGTTCCAGGAATTCGTAAACTTCTAACGTATTCCATTTATCATTTTAATTCACAAAAAAAAATACAAGTTTAGGAAAACAACAAATCTAAAAGATAGAGACATGAAGAACTCGTCTTGACGAATGTCTTAAATAAAAAACATATGGTCACTCTAGTGATAACTGTTATCGCGAGATCGCATGGATTCGAGGAGCGACAACACATTTTAAGGAATTTGTGTATTTAGAAAGAGTTTAGATTTTTCAAATAAGTAAGTTGTATAAAATATGACGTTCCCTTTTGCTGACGACTTTCAACCCCTGTTTGTAGAATTGTTGACCTACTTAGGTATCTGACGGTCGACGAATGGAGAAAAGTTAATATATTGTTAATTTAAGATGCAAACGATTCGTACGGCATTGATACAGAGACGAGAGTTATTAGTAAGAATTAGCATACAGGAGGAAGGAAGAATCATCTCGGATTTGTTTTTCTTATTTGAAATTTATGTGCTCAGTAATATTCCAATAAATCTGTTCGCGGGATGAATACGAAATAATTTTCTTCTCTTAAATCAAACTTGTTTGCTACCGAGATCTGATTGTAACGTTTCTGTTAGCAGAATATGTATCATCACGAATGAATTTCGTTATATCTCCGACATTCTCTAACGGATTCACTTATGCACTCGTACCAACGGTGATTTAACTCATATTCATTTCTTATTCCTTTATTAATGAGAAATAGGTCGCCCTTACTCGGCGTGGGAGGTATAAATGATGTTAGAAATTATTCTTTCAACTCTCATACATCTTATTGTTTCAACTGTACTCATTTCTTATCGCTCTTCTTAATTCCTAATCTTTCCAGAAGTTATCAATCTATCGATAAATCCGAGATAAACTGAGATAAATTCTATAGAACTTGGAAGTAGGTAACTCTTCTGGTAACAAGGTTCGAAAAAGAAAACGAGAAAAGCTAAAGGAAATGCTGTAACAGTTTGCTTGTTAAAATTATTTATTTCTCGTTAATGTGTACGTATTATGGTACATCATGTCAGCAAGATGTATTGAAATACATATGTGCATGCGTATGTATCTAGGTATCCTGTTTCTCATGTATCTACCGTATTACATCATTAGCGGAGATAGGGGAGGTTTTGCTGCACTAATACTTTATTCTATTATAATGTTGTAATTAACCGTGCTTAATTATTATAATTTAGGGGTAATGATAGACGACAACAATAATATATTTCGCCATGGGAGTAATTCAAATACCATACTGTTGAAAATCTAATCCACGTAATAACCCAAAACCCAGTCAATCCAGAAATTTCGTTCGTGTTAAACATATTCATATTACTTGACGTGATACCGTGCTATTACGTACTATTACGATTAAGGAAATAGAATAACAAGCCTAATCAGAAACGTAATGCATCGATGGAATCTTAAATGCGAGCCAAGAAATTATACTTCAACGTTCGTGTAATTAATTACAAAAAAGACATCTGCTATTTCAATTTCCGATCTCCATGTACGCATCGATTTTTTAGTTACTCTAGATGGGAAGGAGGTACATAAAAAGAATGATTCATGGGCCCGTTCCAAGTGAACGTCGCGGTGGCAACAAGTGTCTCATCTCACGAGATCAAACGGCGTGTTTACTTCGTTCGAAGCAACGCGAATTTTACTTCTGACTACTGCGCTCGCCGCGCTGGACTGAAAGTTTCGCGAAAGCGCGCAATGTTTTAATCACAACCGCATAAACAAACTTGCGGAGATTGTCTTATCTCGCGTAACGTCGTTCGATCGTTCTCACGAGCATCGAACGCGTGGGAAGCTCAAGGTCCGAGTCGCGTCGTGTCTATTAAATTGATTTCTATACGATCCATATACATATATTTTGGCGAAGATCGTGGCGTTGCACGTGATGCACGTTGGAATTCGAACCGCGACGAATCTTGCCGGTCACAAGGATTGCATCATATGCGCGACGATGCGACGATGTTAAGGTCCTTTCTGGGTATATCATTTATTTACTCCGCGAGACGGTTGGTATCACCGGGACGGGCACCGTGATCCAGAACCGCGGCTAACTGGAAAAAAACTACTTACAGGAAATTATGTAATTAGCCGGACATATTATACCTCTCACGGTGTACATGTACGTACGTGTACATATTTACCTACATGCCTATCACCCGTGATAGGAAAAAATTCGAACCGGAGACACCGGTTGCGCGTGATCCTATTCTGTCAAAAACTGGCTTAAATATTGCCGAACTCTTTGGGAAAACAGTCAGCATTTTGTCTAAGCAAACTCTGTTTTTCTTTAAAATGAGAAATTCTTCATACATCAGGTTAAATAGTTTATTCTCTATGTTTCAGTGATAAGAAGTTAATAAGTAGTCTAAATAAATACATTGGTGATTTGCAGTCGTAGAAATTAGATAGAGTTAGGGGATAGCTGTTGATGTTTAGGATCTTTGTCTTCTGATCTATTTTATGAAGTTAATACTTCTCATATCTCATAAGATAATACTCATAATCAGTGAAATACTTCTTTCACTTACAACACGTTCAAGCGATTCGAACACGAGGAAAGTTTCATAACCATGCCTCTGAACCGGTTTGAACAAAGTTCAGTAGCTTGTAACACGACGGCTACGAAATTTGCAAAAGGTCATTGTCAGACAGGGTCAGTAGGTGAATTCTATAGGATGGTGTAGCGTGTTGTTCCTCTGTCTGAAGTAGACTCTCGCTACTGACGGATCGCTCGGACTGGAACGCTGAGGACGAGCTTGCTGACGCTAGAACAAACATCGGTGGCTGCGGTCGCATTAGTCAGTCACATCTGTCAATAATTATTATCATCGGGCACGTAGCGGCAGGCGACGTTAGTCAAGAAACTGCGAGGCGAGGCGGCGATATCAACGACCCGTAGATACAACGTCGTTGAGACAGAGAAGGAACGATTAACGAGTGTGAGAACGGGAGAGGAGCGAAAGAACGGGCCGGCGATGAGTCGGGGAAAAATGTACGATGGAGAAGAGTAGGAGAGTCTGCGAGAAGCGACGTCGGATTATTTATCCATAGTGACTTATAGATCTCCGTGAGGTTTGTTCCGCGCACGTTCTCGGTATTATCAACCGATCGAGAATTTCGAAGGAATCTCTCTGTCGCGCAATCGTCGTACCGACTTTATTCATCTCTCAGTGTCATTCACGCGGATGTTGAATTATTGAAAGTGCACCGCGTCGACGTTGTTATCGATGCGTGCGTATGAACGTCTACGAGATGTTTACGCGCGATAAGCAATACGGAACGAGGAAAAACTGGTAGCTGGTTGGTCTAGGAAACGATCGGTCAGACCGTTTCTCCCGGCTCGAGGTGCAACGTGAATTCTATGAAGCGCGACTACGTCCGGACCCGTTCGACGATATTTCCGTCCCACAGCGAAACGAAATCAATCGGAAGACGTTCCCCGTTTATCTCGTTGTTATGCATTTTCCGTGGAGGGAACAAACTGTCGACGCGATTTTTCAACCAGTACTTTACTCGTAATGAAGCATCCGTTTTTCTATCGGTGCGCTGGCACGTTGATAGTCTGTAGAACGTGCTCGTATATGGAGAAATCAGGATTTTCGTCGTAAAGCTAGCAATTTCTACGCTCGTTTCAGCGAAATAACATTCTCGCTTTTTCACTTGATTGCTTTCGGCGAACTTTCGATCGTTCCAAGGAGAATGAAAGATAGTGCGAGGCGAATAAAAGAAAAGAAAAAAGGAATCGCGGGGCGATACACAATGAGTGAACGAGAAACGTAGTGATTCGTTTTTTCCTTGTATCTAACACTTGAACATCGATATCGGCGTGGAGTTCCAAGTTATTGATGAAGTACTTACATGTTGATAAGAGATCATCGCTTAAGGATATATTGGCTATACAGTCAATCCCAAAAGTTTATGCACTTTAGAAATGCATTTTTTAAAAAGAAATCAGACGTCGGAAGAACATTGCTAATAATAAACAACAACAAAAATTTACAATGAACGTATCGATAATGCAAGGAACACTTCGCAATTTCTATGGATTATGTATAAAAATTTTGATCAGCGAAATCAATTTCATTATTTCAGCTATACTGTTTCAGATATAGTAAGAATTTAAGGAAGAATAATTTACGGGATTATCCGACTTGAGAATTGCGTGGGAGATTTCATTTGCTACGAAATTCTGACGCGTGCTTTATAATACTTAGTTACAGGTAAAAATATGAGTGTGCAGAATGAACGGTATTTGCAGAGTTTCATATTTTACGATTTGGCTTAGCTAGTTTCTATAGACATTTTGTATTCCGGATTAGTTCGACTTTCCCATTTCAGTTAGGAGCTTAAATCCCGTGGGATTTTCTTTCTTGTATCGGTGCAGAATCGAAATACAATTTCAGGAAATTAACATATCAAGCTTGTTTATATTGATTTTCTCCCTTTTATGTGAGGATAGAATTTAATTTCTAAGTCAGTATAAGGAGCTGGAGAATTGCTCGAACTCGAAATATGTGGAAAATTCCTCTCGTATTTCCTACTTAGACATTTAAACATAGTTATTTAATTATTATCTGTTTCGCACATTTATTACGTAATTAACGTATCGAAGTTCACCTCGCTTTGGACAATATTTGTCTTAGTAATATTCATTTACGTATATACGTATAGTTACGTATTGACAGAAGAGTAAATCATTACCAAATAAAATCTACTCTCAATGACGAGGCACAAATCATTCAATCGATTCTCAATTATCGCTTTTTCTAATTTGTTTGATTCAACGTGCATTTTCCGCGTAGAAGTCCGCTTCAAGGCATAAACGTGCGACTTCCACGCGCGTCGTTAACCTCGTTTGCGCAGGTGGACTCTGGTAATAATAACGTTGGATCGGTAATTGGCTTTGCTGGTTAAACAGACCGACGTAGTGCGAAGCAAGACGAGGTCGTCGTTCCGTTCCGACCTATCATTCGTCATTCATGACTGTCTCGCTATTATGGATCAGATCTTAATGAACTGTTCGCTCTAGGGACTGATGGTACGCCGCTCAGGTTCGATCCCGTCGTAAAACGAGTTTCACATGCCACACGAGTGCTATGCGAATTTTATTAACCCTTTCGCGGATGACGTATTTCGCGAGGCGACGTACTGTCGTTCACGCGAGATATATTTCACGACTGACGTCGCACCGTTTATGCAAAGTTATTTAGAATTGACCGAACACGAGAGTTTTCATTAAATTGTGAAATATTGAGAAATCCAATCGAGAATCAATGAGTGCGATTGATTGGCGACGAGATTACTAAATAAAAGATAGATTATCTTCGCAAAGCTTCAAGTAGGAAAACAAAACCGAGAACTACAATCGAGTACGACGAATCGCAATCAGTTTATCTACGTGTAATTAGTACGTTGATAAAGATTTTTCTTAGCTTCAACTCCGACGTAAAAACTTAATTGAACAATTAAATAATTACTGGGATAAATGACATTTGAAAATGACGCGAGATTTATTTAATGTGAATGTATTTACATACTTGAGAGACGCGAACAATCAACGGTCATTAGTCCCGCCGATATCAATGATCTCACGATTAAGCAAAAAAAAGGTGTAGCCAGTGATGATTAATCACGTACCATAAGTATCGAGTGTTATTACCATAAGTAAGTATATCAATAATGTGGACCGACGCGATAAACGTCATCAATATTAAATTAACCCGGGGCACGAACTGAAAATTCTCATCAGAGATTTCTTTCCCGATCCCTGTACTACGCGATGATTCATGGGACGACTGGGTACGATCGGCGAGAGGCAAGAAAACCGGGAACAGCAACGTGATTCGCAAGACGCATGCAATGAAAACGCTCATTGAACGGAATGAAAACCAGCGAAACGCGTCGTCGGTACGCTACGAAACGGTCATAATGCGAAATTGATATCTACCGAAGAAGATGATCGAAGTGTGATTAGAAACATTTCAGTATTAATTTAAAAGAAATACTGTGCTAGAGCGATTGTAAACAATCCAGAAATAGTAAAAACGTTGCCCGAGCTCGGAAAGTTTTTAACCGGAATGCCATCGCGATTTGTCATATACATTTTAATGAATGTTCGCGGCGAGACGCGAGTGGACTTTCTTTGTACGAAGAACGACGTTAACAATGTCGAATGCCTGAAATGTTCGCACGTGCCTGGATTTTATGGTGAAACCTGTAGACGTTCGGTTGATCGTGAAAAAAGGAGCACTATACGACAGGATGACATTACTAGAATTCCTTCGATCGGGAAGAGACGAGCATTAAAACATGCTCCTGGCGCTTGTCTGCCGGTCGCAGAAACTCGTTCGATGAATCACTGCCGCGTTTTCTCGCCGCGCGGGTAGGTAGTTACATGAAAATGCTAATCGCCGCGAATGGCAGCTGCGATAATGAGCGCTCGTCGTTGCATTTCGAATTCGTGAGTACGCGTGTCACGTGCGGATCATTGAATCCGAACGCTCTGCCCTACGTTCGAATCGAAAATCTAAGCTCGGGGGGGATTTCATTGTGCGATGAGATTCCAGAGACGGAGGGTCGTTCAATATCGATACGCTTTTATTTAAAAATATCTCTGAATATCGTTAATATCTAAGGTATTCATTACTTGTGTTGCAAGTAATCAGGTTACGAGATCCAATCAGTCGAACAATAAATGAAGGGCGTTAAGGCCGTCCGCGTTCATTAACGGAAGCCACTGAACAGCTGGGCTGAAGGGGGAACGATCGGGCGGTATTCCTATGGGAGAACGTTTTCTTATAACGGATAGGCTGCGTAATTGCTCGCCTAAAAAGAAGGAAATTGTTCCGAAGACACGAGATACTTCACTGAAACAATCTTTCCCTATTCATTTTCTTACGATTGGATCCACTGTTCTACATTTTATTTCAATCAGAATGGGGAACGAGAATTAAGATTTCTCCGATTTTCAATCCATATTTTCAGGTGATTTACAGGTAAAATGAGGGATGCCAAAAAACAGATTACATCAAATAAGCCCAAGTTGTTCAAATATCCAGTTTTTATATTATAATACTGCTACATAAATTTTCAACATCTTTAACATTTTTTACTTATCACTTTTCTCAATGATATTCCAATCTTTTTCATCGTGCAGGTGAAAATTATTAAGAATACCGATTAAATCTATACATGCCACGATACCGTCGGTTTTCTCGTTTTTTGCAAAAAATCAGTCGGCGTTAATCGACGTCGGCACCCGTTAGGTGCGGGTTCGAGCGGAGCGCAAGGAGATCTGGCCGGATTCCAGGAGCGTCTGGCGGAGGCGCCGGTTTTATTGTCTCTCGATGGCTTTGCCCACGCGATCCGCGGCACTTAATTGACGTGCCTTGGGCTAATGCCTCCGCCAGACACGCGTTGTTCGCGTTCAGACTCTGTAAAGAGAACGAGTCGATTGTGCGACGAAAGCCGATCGTCGATACTGCGTCGGAATCGAACTTAAGAAACCGAAATCACTTCGAATCGTCTCTGGCGACTCTTTTCGCGGCACTTGCCGTGAAAAATCAATAGGATCTTGTTTCTTCGCGAACCCACGTTAATACGAAGGACAGAGAACTTCCATTGGCTCTATAAATATCGTCGTCAATGTTCTTTCGAACCAATTTCGTACAAACATTTCGTTTGCGATTTCCACTCGAAAATACAATTGGGAAATTTCTCCGTCGAGGACCGAACGTACGCTCGTTTATACGGTTTCTGACGTTAATCACAGCACGACTCGTTGAACTCGAGGAGAATCACACTCCATCGAAACCTTTACAAATCGTGTTTACACGATTTCAATTTATTTAAAGCTCGTTACACACGGTTAGGGTAAGCTGGAGGAATACGTGTATCAAACGATCTCGTAGCGCGTCCAAGTACCCTCGAAGTGGCACGCCGTAGCCAGGGATAGAATAAGCCACTAGATATGTATCTATGTTGCATCGATAATTTGTAGCTGGAGGCTCGAACCAATTACAAATTATACACGCGTGTAAACTATTACGGAAGCCTCGGGTATCTTTCGTACGGATCGAACTCTGTGGAAGAGTTGCGGAGAAAACTCGCGACCGTTATAAACGATGGGGTACGAGCATGAAATTACGTCTTTTAAGCATAATGCGAGTGCGGTTCGCATGTAGCGTCATTATCAACTGCGCCGTCGCGTCTGATTATCCGCGTAAGTGCACCGGGTATTTAACGTTCGCATAAAGAAACATTTTTACAAGAAAAGTACTTAGTATATGGAAGCATTTCGACCCCGACCGTTTTTGCCGCGTTAAAGCATCGATACTGAAGGTCGCAATTAAACGTTCATTAATATTTAAATAGTTAAACGAGAAATTCGAAACATAATTATTCGTAGATATTTTCTGTCATAAAAACATATTTGCAAACGCGTATAATCGCCAATTTCGATGAATTATCGTTATTTCGCGACATATAATTATTACAACGTGCGCTTCCAAATCATTCGGGTAGCATATAACGTCTATAAAAGTTCTTTCATCCTCTTTATACGAGTGTTTCGTATGATATCTTTCCCTGGAGTCCGTCTGGGGAGCTACGGGACAAAAAGAGAACGTCGTGGACGCGATCGAAGTTGAACGACAGCTCGTAACGTCGAGGCTCGTACACTAAATGGACACCCACGCCCACGTGAGACACGCCGGGCACGTGTGCCTTTTCGAACACGCATTTATTACACATTTTTATTGGCCACGCCGGTCCGGTCGGCCGGTTAAACGACTGTTAAGAGATGCAAAGTCGCGGAAGAATTCGAATCCTCTCGGGCAAGGTCGCTGTTCGTCCTTTCGTTTCAATAATTTCTATAATATGGTATAAGGACCTGCTTGATAATTTTATTCCAAGTCCTAATTCGATCACGTTTTTCAAATTGTTTTACTTTTTCCACATTTGTGGCGCATTAAATATACTTCGGACGTCAATAGAGGCTTGTTCTTCTTAAAGATTTGATGCAATTCGACGGAATTGGAGCGAGGGATGAAATGAAATGTGCATGATGAAAAGTAGGTACACGAGCATCGCCAGAGTGGCGCGATGAAATTGTTTCCGAGGTCAAGTAGACCTTCTTGTTAGTTTATTGTATATAATAAACAGATAATCTGGACAAATGAATTCAGTATTGTCGTGGAGCGCAGAAACAGACAATTGCTTCTAACAAAGCATCGACTCTAAATTATCATGTACTTAAGAAGTCCTTGCGATTCTGAATTTTTTATCAGTCGTTTAAATCCATTTCCAGATAGAAATATATGAAATAAGTATTCCTCAGATTGGCTAAAATACATTCACACTAGCGGATACTATTATTTTTTTTTATAGAAACGAAGTTCATCTGACACGAAGGCCAGATCGTTTTTTATCTCCGTTAATTTTTTTTTTGCTTTTATTCGATAATCGTTGAGCATCGAGTTTGTTGAAATTAGACGAGTAAACGGGCGATAAAAAAGCGTTTGCCCCCGGGGAACGTGATAATTTATTAATCTCTTCGGTTGTTACGTTGAATGCGCTTGACCCACACGTCGTATATGTATAACGTGGCGATTATTTAGGGCATAGTCATTCAGTTGGACTCTTCGTGTAAACACTGTCGATAACTAATCGTAACGTTGCAGTACTGTAATTACGGACACCTGGTGCCGTACACTAATCGGTCGGGATTGGTTTTGCGATCTGTCGCGTGTGGATTGATGCATGGATTTGCGTTCGAGGAGACGTAAACCTACTAGGCTATAGTCTCTAGGTGTTGAATCTTAGCTAACACGATCTACTTGATTTACACCGTATAAATTCTCGATCACACTGTACGATGTTTCACGAACGCAAGAGAAAATATTTATTTTATTCCGTCCGGCTATGAATCAGACAAATTTTGATGGTCTTGACAGTGCTGAGCATTTCAGAGGACGCAGCTGTTCCATACATTTGAAAGGATCTAAATTTGTTCTAAAACATGAAACTGTTGTCCGCTAGGCAGCATTACTGAGTACATATTTTTGCCCAAGGAAAAATGATAAGCATACTGGATTATTTGTATTCCAAGGAAACACTACCGGGAGTAAAATTTAAAAGTAGCTTAAAATGATATAAATCATAACGTTTTATAAAGGTGTAGTAATCCTGCTGGATTCTGAAAATAAAATTATATTTTAAAGAAGGTAGTCCGCCATTGTAGCATGTTTATTACGTCTGGGGAAACCAGTTTGGAATTAGATCAGACGTAATATAAGTTAGTCAGTAAATAAATTCTTTTTAAAGACGTAAGATAATTTGCATCATTTAGGGACTTTTCAATTTCCAGTACAATTTAATCAGACGTTAATCATCCGGGAAACCGAATTACTTCTTGTATGCAACGTTCGGAACTAGATTTAATAATTTGCTCCGCTTGAAAAAGTACAGTTTCCCCTCTTGGTTCTTAAACATTTAATTACCATTCCTTGTAGGAAGAGCGAATTTTTCCATGCCAATAACTTTTACCACTGGGGCCGAGGAACCCTTTCAACTCTGTAAAAGTTTCCGCAGAATTCTTCTCTACATATTCTGGTCCATCGAGTGTCTTGTCGATACGAATAACGCGGCCCGTCCTGGATAAAGTTCACGCTCGATTTCTTTCCTTTTCCTCTTAGTATTGAGGATTCTTATAACTTTCGAGAAAAGCACATTGCGAATAAACTCATCTTCAGAAACTTTAATCTAGTCATTACTTCGTTCCTCCCTCTCGTATTGGGTCATCAATAATTCTGTTTGAAGACAGTTCTATCGTCTTGTCTGTGACGCTTACGATTTTTTATTTCTCCCTTCGGTTTTCTAAATGGATCCTCCGAGAAACGCATCACCCTGTATATTACCGCAGACGGCCTCGAAGAAGTCGAGAGCGCGCATTTAAGGCCGCGGCGCACACGTTCATGCGGCCAGGGTGGTTGGCGGTAGGTCAATAAGCCTCACTTTCAGCCAGATAAAACGCCCCTTTCTCTCGCGCGTGTGATCTCCTCGTTCACGTACACGTGCTTCACCGATCGGCACATGTAGTCACCAAACTTCGCTACGACAAGACGTCCAAGTATAATTTTGGGATCTCCCATCGCCTCTCTTTATCCATCTTTTACACCTCTCCGTGTCCCTCGCGTCCCCCTTCTTTCGCTCTCCATCCCGCAGTCATCCTTGTCGATCACTCGGTCCACCGTATTCGTTCTTCCTCCTCGACTTCGGCCTCTGCTCCTTTCTTCTCGTTCGTCCGGTCGTCTTTCGCCGGGACGCGAGCATGTAAGCGTCATCCGCACGCCAGTGGAAGATTCTTCACGTGCACGGCCCAGTCTTGTCTCCTAAGTTCGAGAGCTGAGGCCCGCAAGCAGGTGCGCCGGTTACATTTTTACATTCCACTCTTGGCTCTCGTCCTCATCCAGCATTACGCGTCGACCTCATCCGCCATGTCCTTCTCCTCGTCCTTCTCCGCGAATGGACTCGTTCTTTTTCCTCTTCGTCTTCACTCCTCCTCCGCCTCTTCCCCCCTTTTCTTCTTTGCTTTTTTACTCTTCCACCCGGCTATGTTCTTTTCTTCGACTTATCGTTGTGCCCACCTTCGGAACGATCCTCTGGTACACGAAGCGTTAACTCTCGTTTAAAGCACCGCTAGTCGCGCTCAATGAATACGCAAAACGATTCTCTTTTTTATGTAGTTTTTTAAACGCTCCCGATGAATTAATGCACAAACGGGAATCATTTTTCGTGTTCTCTCGCTCGAAACGAGCATGAAATTTGGCTAAGTGCATCACGCGCAAACGAGATTTTATCGTAGAATTCTATTCGTTTCACGACCTTTCATGCGCCCCGGATAACGTTTGAATCAATCCCTGTAAATTCGGCACATTGGAAATTGTAATTTCTACTGCTGTCGCGATTACGTATAAAGCACTTAAACGTGTCCTCGCATCGTGAGTGTGCGAAACTATTGTGTGCCGAGTATAGAACATCTGGTCGCACCTGATCCAATATTCCTTAATAAACGGGTCGCGTCTAGGATATTGTGTCGTCACATCCTTTTGAGGATAATTTAGTACGTCCACGGTCGTCGTCCACCCTCGGGAGAGGGATATTGCAGACTGACGTACATAGAAATCGAGTTGCGTGCAAACTGCTTACACCAGTTCCGCGGTAACTGGTACCTACCATCGTGAGCAAACTCTGGTCACAGGTTGACCGGACGTTTGTCGAACAAGCCAAGATTGCTGGTCTCTCTGGTTATGATCAAACACGGCTTTGCCCATGCACCTTCGCTCCGTTTCTGCATACTATCGCTCGCCCCCACTTTAGAACATCTGACGTCGGATAAATTGTCAATTTCTGGCTATTCTTGGTTCCGTGGTTAAGTTACAATGTTCCCCTTTCCTCCGACAAAAATCGGAACTGTCTTAAATATAAATTGGTCTATTTTAAGCAGTGATGAGTATATTTTAAATGTGAATAATAAATGTTTTTGCAGCAGCAAATAAGCATAATTAAAATTAATATTATTTTTTTTTAAATATTTTCCTTAAAAGTATCGAAATTTCTAATAAACCCCAACTAATGATGTCAGGTTCTCTCCTTCCGGAGATCGGGCGTTTCGAGCTTGCATCACTATAATGAAAGCACTCCGGTTCTAAAATAATATTCGCATCACGTAGTCTCGAAATGTAAGGTACATTATGAAGAGAAGCAGCGAAACCCACGGAAAATCTTCGTGGAATCTGACCCCGGTCAGGTTACGGAATTGAATTAGGCTCATCATTAGGCGTTTTCCGCTTATAATTCAGACTCAGAATCAGAACCGTTCCTTAATGATCATGCGAACAATACGGATGACGCAGCGTACACGCGAATAAATCACCGAACCGCACGCTTTCGATTTTTCGCTTCGGGTTGAACCGGGAACCCGCCGCGTCGGGGAACGGTAAGATGCATACTCGATGCTGAGCCAACTAATTAAATCAGCGTTAAATTATTATCCGTGTAACAGGTTCGTTATTTATTGCCGATTAATTTCGCCTCTGGCTCGGTGGCGATAGCAGGCTGCAAAACGACCAGCGGGGAAGATTCGTCCAGGATAGAGAGTAGGGCGAAAGAGAGCCGGTCGCGTTCGCGTCGTGTTCTGACCTTATCTAGCGACGCGACGTAGGAGTAGCTTGTAACGTCGCTGCGATGCCGTGTAATTATAGTAGACAGGAGTAATTGCTCTCAGAAACTGGGAAGCAGTCCGAGGCCCGAGTGTACATCGGAACAAGAGTAAACCCTGTTAACTCGCTGACCCGAGTAACGCGAGGAGTTCGATCGCGATATAAACTATAAAACAAGCTTTTGGCGACTATGCATTTGCGCAACGAATCTCCGTACCTTTGCCGCGGACGGGTACATTTTTTATGATCCTCTCGCTCGTCACAGAATTGTTCGCCTGTGATATCGTGCGAATTTCAGAGCAATCGCGTTTCGACTTACTCGCGCGAAAAATAACCAGCGATAACGTGCCCCTATACACATCTTTTTCAGTTTATGCAAATGCGTAAATATCTGTGTCACTTTGATGTGAAAGCCTGGTTTTTCTCTTTCGTTTATCTAATTAGATGGGTTCTCGAGTTTCACTTTACGAGGTACGTGCGTACCTGAATGGTTAAAACAGTACATATATGATGCACTAAATTAGATACAAAGTTTCAATATGGTTCTTGAGAATTAATAAAAATTTTCATATATTGCACGCAATACTTAGGCCAGACCAGTTTTAATTAAAATAATGGCAAAATAAATTGCACCTAGTCTTTTAAACAATCAGTTCTGTTCGTTATATGGAGTAGGAACGTATGCTCTTTATCTCAAATTTCTAATTTTCTCATGCGATTCATTTTATGCAACGATGTTTGGATTGGATTGGAAGGAATAATTGCACGCGTAATTGTGTTTCGGTCACTAATAAGATTTAATCTCCTCTTCGAATACGATGGACATGTCGGTTTCTGAGAGGCGGGCCCATTATCCGACCGTAACCGACTTCTAACTCGCATAATTTGGTTTAGGCCCACATTAGGTGCGACGTTTATCGGATATTCTCGTGCTCGTAAGAACTCGACTATCACTCGGCGGTTCTGAAATTTATGACCATCGTGGCGACATGCTGGCTTCGATGTCGGGTGGCGGGTTCACAACGGTTTTGACAATTGCACTTACAAGTGTTCCGGAACGCACGCGGTGCTCTCCTCTTGTATCTACGAAATAGTTTCTCGCGGGGGAGAACGTACATACATGCGTACGTACACGGAACATTGACCGACGAGTCGAGTGTCAACCACGACCAGGCGAGATCGTATGGCGACGTGTTCTTGTTTGCTCTAGTTGTTCGGAAAGTGTAGCGTTACTCGTTTTGTACTCGATCCGATACTACACGGGGGAACCACGATGGTTCTCTCCCCGAGAGGCAGCTGGTATTTCGTGTCTTGCTGCTTGTCGAGAGTCTATCAGCGGATTCCTGCCGGTTCAGTGCTACAGTTTTAGTGAAAGGTGCACGAATTGGTATAAAAATACTTGTGCACGTACTTCGGGTACCGCAGAGTAAGGAAGATTTTTTTTTTAATTCTCATCTTTGCAAAATTCGTTTGGCTTACATTAACAGGAAACGAAGTAATTCTTGTAGTTTGTACAGTATTTATTATTGGGAAACAGAAATTTTTCCACGGTATATGGTTTTTAATTATAGCTCAGTTTATTGTCGTAGATATATATCAAGGAAGTTTCGAGTGATAAATATATATCACGTAGCCCTTCTTGAGGGCGTCTGGTAGAAACTAACCTAAGATTCGACAAGTCGATAGCGACGGTCGAGAGTGGTTCAAGTTATTGATTATTGTGGCACGAGATGCACCCCTGGGCTGCCTGCAGGTGCGCCGCAGCCATCGCTAGGCGCAGGGGCGGTACTACCCCTGCGGGGCTCTTCTTCGCCCTTGATGAAACTCTACCAGCTAGGAAATGCTTCTGTCGGTCCGATCCGATTACTTCTTCTCCCTCTTCCGAGTCGCATTTTCCTTTTTTCGAGTCCACTCTTACAGTTGTACATGCGTCTTCATCGATTTTTATTATCGAAACTTACCAGCCGCTGTATAAATGAAATATCTGTTTCATATTTATGCTAGAATTAATTCGGGTTTATTTGGCACGTTGTTAATTGAATAGAAATTATACGAAGTTTCAAATGGAAGACAAAGAATATATTTAGAGAATTTCTCTCATTCTGCGACAGAGAAGAATCTCTTAATTACGAGCGTTCGTCGAATTTGATTTTTGTCATCGTTCGAAAATCGTCTCGATCGGCCGCTCGTTCACTCATTATACTAGTTTACGAATACCGGATTGCGGAATTAGCGTACGTACACGGAACATTGACCGACGAGTCGAGTGTCAACCACGACCAGGCGAGATCGTATGGCGACGTGTTCTTGTTTGCTCTAGTTGTTCGGAAAGTGTAGCGTTACTCGTTTTGTACTCGATCCGATACTACACGGGGGAACCACGATGGTTCTCTCCCCGAGAGGCAGCTGGTATTTCGTGTCTTGCTGCTTGTCGAGAGTCTATCAGCGGATTCCTGCCGGTTCAGTGCTACAGTTTTAGTGAAAGGTGCACGAATTGGTATAAAAATACTTGTGCACGTACTTCGGGTACCGCAGAGTAAGGAAGATTTTTTTTTTAATTCTCATCTTTGCAAAATTCGTTTGGCTTACATTAACAGGAAACGAAGTAATTCTTGTAGTTTGTACAGTATTTATTATTGGGAAACAGAAATTTTTCCACGGTATATGGTTTTTAATTATAGCTCAGTTTATTGTCGTAGATATATATCAAGGAAGTTTCGAGTGATAAATATATATCACGTAGCCCTTCTTGAGGGCGTCTGGTAGAAACTAACCTAAGATTCGACAAGTCGATAGCGACGGTCGAGAGTGGTTCAAGTTATTGATTATTGTGGCACGAGATGCACCCCTGGGCTGCCTGCAGGTGCGCCGCAGCCATCGCTAGGCGCAGGGGCGGTACTACCCCTGCGGGGCTCTTCTTCGCCCTTGATGAAACTCTACCAGCTAGGAAATGCTTCTGTCGGTCCGATCCGATTACTTCTTCTCCCTCTTCCGAGTCGCATTTTCCTTTTTTCGAGTCCACTCTTACAGTTGTACATGCGTCTTCATCGATTTTTATTATCGAAACTTACCAGCCGCTGTATAAATGAAATATCTGTTTCATATTTATGCTAGAATTAATTCGGGTTTATTTGGCACGTTGTTAATTGAATAGAAATTATACGAAGTTTCAAATGGAAGACAAAGAATATATTTAGAGAATTTCTCTCATTCACGATCGGCCGCTCGTTCACTCATTATACTAGTTTACGAATACCGGATTGCGGAATTTGTAAAATGAAAAATGCAACAGCCGATCAGGACGTGACGACGAACTCTTCGCACACCTGTACGCACTTTTGTGCGTGGAAGAACGCGTTATTGTTAATCGGCAGATCTTTGAACTTTGCCAACCGACGGAACAGTATCGTGTGTATCTTAGACAAGTTGCGTGACTGGAAACATGAAACTCATCTGAATTTGCATCGAGTAATTACTACCAATCATTACGTAGAGAAAATATGGTCTTGAGTTTAGCATGTTTCGTTTTAGTTCAGGAAACCGAGTAAAAACAAACGGTGATCGTAAACGTAATCGCGACTGCAATTCTGTTTTTCATTACAGCGCCGTTAATTTCCCAGCCACATGTATTATCATGTTTTTGCGCTGTATTCCATGAGTTTTTCGCGCGGCGACACAAATCTCGATTGACGCGTGTACCCTTGTAAGCACGAGTAACCATACCTAACGACGTCTTTCTCTCGCTCACCCTATGCGCACCCCGTCTCTCTTTCTCTTCGTGGCTGATTCTCTTCGTTCGCTTCGTGTCACGTCGTGCAATAATAATATTCCATTGCCAATTATATGCACTCTCTGACGCACGTAAACGTATAAGCGACGCAACGCCACGCGATTCACCGTGCATATACATTTCAGCCGGGCATTTCTGGACAGGCTCTATTATACGCGATTGACGCGGCGGAGGAATAATTTTCACTAACCAATAATTGCGGTTTCGCGTTGTCTTCCCTCGCGTGAGATTACACTCGAAACGGGAGTCGTGCTCTCAGTCCGTGAAAGAGTCCGTGAGAGAATTCCGTTCGGAACGAGGGACATTTCCATGTCACCGGACATTGGACGTTTGCACGCCAGGTAGCTTCGAATTGATATCACGTTCTTCAGAAGTCAACTAGTCATTTAAATAAAACACTGAGTCTATACATACAGAAGTAAAGTAAAATTTGATTCCATTTAGAAAACGTTCATAAATTAATTTCATTCGCGTTCTGTGAAATTTCAGTAAATTGTCTGATACAATTCCTATTTCTATACGTTTATTTTTCTATACGAATCTCGTCGTCTGTACACATCCACTCGCAGATTAGAGTGCAGGATGTTTCGTTTAGAAAAAAAGAGGCATCAAATCAATCCGAACAAACGTACCTTGTACTGGTAATGTAAAGTGCGCCGTTTTCAGTGAACGTTTCAATTTCCGCAACGTTTCCGATTTTCGATACGCATTCGATAGAGAGAGCGAGGGAAACGCGGATCGAAAGGTTACACTCAACGCGGGTTGTTCAATTTTAAACGATCCCGGTTCTGATTCCGCGTGTCACGCGGAAATGTTTTCAAATTCGCGTTACGTTTAGCCGCGGTATTGATCGAGGTCAAGAGACACTGTCTCGCAGCCAGCAGTGCAGTGTTTATCGATCTTCGCCACTCTTCCTGAATACGCTCCGTCCTGCCAACCTTTCTGTCCTCTTCCTTTCCTTTAATAATTGATTCGACGTCGAATAAAAGAAAGTGGCCAGCAGCTTCCAATGAAAAGACGATAATTACGATGTGTATCATTTAGCCAGCGATATGTTAGGTACTCCTCTCGTTTTTCGCGACTCGGTTCCGACTTTTTTTCACTTTCCGTTCGACTCGTTGAAACGACCAACGCTTTAAACGTAGTTTGTATCTCCGCTCGACGGTCTCTTCGCTCTTTCAACAGCTTGATTATGTCGACGTTTAAGCAGTGGACATTAGCGAATGCGAAGCATTACGAGAAAATGAAACTACCCTAACGTGTCGTTGAAAAGCGTAAATGCTGCGTCGAAACGCGGACTCAATTGGTCCTGAAACACCAAAGAATTTCAATTCGCAGCGAAACGTCGTATTTTTGCAATCGTTAGCTTTTTCTGCTGGCGTTTTTCATTGAAATTGCCATTTGACGGTAGAGTAGCAGTAAGAAGTCCACAGTTGACAATCTAGTTAATACATGGACGATAATTAAAATTTCTTCGTCTGCTTTAATAAACGAATACATCTTGGAAGTTTCTCGTTTAAGTTTCGTTCAGTTGAAGCTGTCAGGCGCAGCCAGTTTCGACAGTGCGTTGACGATATTTCTATATGATCGATATCTAATCAGTGATGTCAATCTAGAAGCATAGAGTATTTTCTAATACGCGTTATTCTGCAATTTCTCGAGCCTGCTTACGCCTCTTTACTTGTAATTGTTAATTAGTCGCGAAACAACTTATAAATCGCGCGAAGGGGCGCAGGATTTCCAGTCCGACGTGACGAAGTTGTAACTGTTTTCGAGACGGAGGCGAGTGTTCGTTCGAGAAACGGGAATTGTATCAAATCGTTGTTGCTGAAAACGAAGTTCCAGTTTCTACGCCAGTGAGCAAACCGATTGTTAGAGAATGTCTTGTTTTAAAGACGAAATCTTGTCGTATATATACTTAATCGTTGGTATCAGCTCCGCTACTAACGAGACGTTGTTAACGCTCTTATTTCCGTTGCTCGCTGCAAGCTAGATGATTTACTGGAGCGTAATGATTCCTTGACGCACCGTGCACTTTCGTGCTTTTGATATTCCTTTTGGAAGGAAATATTCGTAGAAACATTTAATTTCGTGTATTTTCTAACATCCCAGTACTTATTCCATTATTCCCGTTCGAAATATCCAAGATTTCCGATGCATTATTCCGATCATACGAAACGACCGAGCCTTTCAAGACTTTCGAGGCTATCAAACTTTCAAATCGTGCAAGAATTCTCAGCTTCGAAACATATTCGAAGTGGCTCGAACATCCACAATCTTGGAAAACTTCGATTCGTCTGAAAGCTCGGATTCGTTGCCGGTAGCTGACTTTCGGAATAACAAGTGTATAAGGAACATTAATATTGTCCTTTTGATCAATTTTGGTAGCTTATAATGTGTCACGCTGACATTAACGTAACGTAATGAACTCATGGAGAAAACATGAAACGCGCGCTATACACTCTATTAAATGCACTTCTCAGTTTCCATTAAACGTGCTTTCACAGTTCACGTGTATATATGTATGTATATACAGTGGGATACACAGAGAGAGTGAGAGAGAGAGAGAGAGAGGAGCAGTTTGCTCGCACGTAGGTTCAATCTTGCTTACGGAGCAAAGGGCAAAAGCGAATTTCTCAAACTTAAGAGCTAATTTATAATCCAGTCATTTAGGAAAAGGATGAAACATTTGCGTTTCTTTAAGAAGTAATCATAGAATTCATAAAATTATTCAATGACATGTTTATATGATAAATAATTTAATACTCATTATGTTAGCTTATAAATAGCTTATTATACTACATGTATAAAATTAGAATATTTTAGATAGTAGATCTAAACTATAAAAAAGAGAAGCGATTTAATACAGTTACGAAAATGGATAGGTTTATTACATTCCGCAATGAGATGTTAATGTTTCGTTTACCCGACAATACATCCTTAAAGAGTACTCCGCTGCTCGTTATTGAATACACGAAGTCCCGATACGTAGTAGTCGGCTCTCAGCTGTCCATCTCTCGACTATTCATCCGCGTTGGTTCAACCAACCGACGCCGGCGGCCTTTGATTTTTTTAAGAAACTGTATTGCTCGGCAAGAGATAAGGAATTTTCCATCGTTACATCGTAGGTTCATGCCACGTTTGCTGTACGTGTAATATCGTAAGCGAATTACGCTCCGCAAATGAGCATCGGATCATCCGAACTCGAGAAGAATGAGATTTCTGTTTCTGTATCACACATCAATGCTCTTTCTTGCCATTTTACAATATTTATCAATTTTATTTAATTAACTCTTTTACATGCACTAATTATATTTGGATAAGATCTCTAAACGTAAAGATACAAGTATATAATAAGCGTGAATTAATAAGAGTAAATAAGAGTAACTAATTGGTTCTTCATTAATCTCATTAAGTCTGTTATATAGATTTTACACTTGATGAAGCTCATTAATTAAATGCAATGAATTGCAATTCATTATTTCAAGATTTTTCAATAGAACCTGCAAACATTATGTTACTTCATTGACTCCGTAGTATATACATATTAAATGCCGGATTATAGATACTGAGGATATAATATTAGCCAAGGAATTATATATACATATATATATACATGTACACAGGGAAATGCGATATCTAATTCTCGAGCACTCGAAGCCGAAGATGTCATACAGTTATGCTAGGTATGTACCTACGTACGCATCGGGCGCGACGCTGGAATGTAATTAAGAGAGAAGGCGAATCATGTGTACCATTGTGCGTCAATTACATTTTGAGCGGTCATTCGTACGACTTCCGGCAAGCTTAATTGTCTCGTTGTTCGTACGGGCGGCAGCGATCGTCCCCGTATTCAGGTTACGTGCACGACGGTTTCATTCGGCACGAAGGTCAATAATGCTCATCAGTAATGTTTTCATCTTGGCGCGTCTCGGGTCAAGATCGATCATTAAACCGTCGTTAGACGCGCGGCAGCGTTAGTCGAAGTTTTCGTGAGACTCGGGACGGCTTCCGGCGTGCCCGGGCAACGACTCTCGTCGTATTTTTCTTCGCCCTTTCGCAATCCCCCCCCTTAATTAGCCGAGCATTCTTCAAATAGTTATCGATCATTCTTGAGCAATTTCGTTAGCTCTGATTTATTTGGGACAAAACTGTTACTATATGAAGTTGCTGGATTGGGAAGAATCGTTCCGCATGATAAATGACATACTAAAACGTATTACTGCAAAAGCAGTCAATTACAGATGTCCCAAGTTCCAATTTCTCTTTACGTCACTTTTCCTATAATTTTGGATAAATCAAGGCGAATCGATTAATGATATGGTTCGTTCATTGCCGATTATTCCTTAACGAGAGTTAAAAGGAAATTGCATAGGGCCTTCTTTGTAATATAAATAAAATTTTGTAATGTATAAGATCGTGGTTCTACTTTATACTGTGTCACTGTTCCAGATGTACATTTCGATTAAGATCTACTATTTCTCAACGTGATCTCGCATATAGTAGATGTAAATATACTCGTATGTATAATTCTGTGTCACAATTACAGCTCACGTTTCCGAGTTCTACCGACTCCAGTTTTTATTGCAAAACTTATTACATTTTGTATTCTAATATTAATTTCTTGCTTAATAGAAACTCGGACGAAATATTTCCACTCTTTTTATTCTGTTATGCACAATTTAACTTGATTTCATAATTGCTAGACGACGTAAATAATACACTGTGTTCGACGATTAAATAATTTATAGAATAATTGCAACCGGATGATTTGATTCGTTTAAAAAATTTATTATGCAGCTTGTTTACATGGTTTAAAAAAAGAGTCTAGTTTAATCGAGGAGGAAAGTTTTTCTACAGGTGGAATTTTACAAAATTGTTGGATACTTCAGTAAGAAAAATGTTTACGTATTTATTTTTAGTTAGATGAATATGAATATGTATTCCGCGGCCGTAGGATTTCGTGATGCTCGCGATATTTCATTCTGTACATTAAATACGCAATAAAAGTAGTTTGCCCGTGCGCGGGTTCAGCCGCCGCTTTGATACTGTGCACACGCAGGAATTTTCAATGTTTTTCGTGCCCGCTAAATCGAGCGCTTCCAAACCGTGATTTTATTCTTGGACGCATCATACGTTTTATTTCGTTACAGGCATAGGATATGCAAACTGGAACACTCGGCCGAGTTGCTGATCGTAAAAAGGTTCATTTTACTATCGGGATTGATTCGACGATAGCCGAAAACGCGTGGGTCCTCCGCGTTGAAAACTTTTTGATATCGGCGTCTCGTCCTTTCAACGCGGTGATTTTTGGACATCAGAGAGACGGCGAGATAATAAATTGGGTCAATCGTTCGTTACGTTCAGGTGCTTGGTTCTATTCGAAGCAGCGAATACGGGTCGTTCACGTTGTAAATTTTACCAAATAACATATTAATACTCGACCTTCTATTGCTGTAGTGCTTTTTAAACGAAGCTTTTAAAAATTGTTTCAAAATTCTCTTTTTGTTTCTCAAAATTCACGCGATGAATTTCTGAGAAGCTTTTTCGAAACGGGAATTTAAGCACTGCGGCTATTTTTTATTTAGATACTATTATTTGCGTGTGACTATTGATTTAAGAACAGCGAACAGTTACGTTAAGTAATATTCGTATAAATTACGATATTAATGCACGGAACAGGTTTTAATTAACACGCGTACTATCCCTACTACTGAAACAGGTGAACATCGTTTTTAATCACTAACTTGTATTTTATATCCAAGGTTAGCCAAAGGAATGTGAAAATTTGAAATTATGATGATCTCGATGATGATATACAGATAATGTTCTACGTCTCGTTGCTTATTTGCTTCGAAAAGAAGATATTTTAATGATTAGTTCATTGCAATTAGGTGACGGTATTAACGTAATAACATAGTGCGTGGAACATATTTTTTGCGCAAATGAAAAAAGGGGGAAAATATGTACGAGAGAATTCCATTAGGAAAAACGTTGCAAGCAAATGACGTAAAACTAGATAAAAGTGGCAGAGTATAACATAAGAAAGGAGCTTAAGCAAAACAAAGTGATATATATACGTGGTTTTAAGGTAGAAAAGGTAAAATATCGTTGAATTTTTTGAAAATATGACTTATATTATTTTGCCTTGGTCATAGATATTGCAGCCCGGTTCTTCGCGGCGTTTATTCTTTTCTTTCTTCATGGCGAACGATTTTTCTTTATTTTATATACGATTTCTCTTTCGCAATCTCTCGGTCTTAACAAGATTACAGGCTACGGTAAAGGTAGAAATTTATTATTTATCGATGTCTTATGGGTATTACGTTTTTAAAGCACGAAACTTGACACTTGATCCGATGCGAAAAATATTAGTAAGCGTTAATTAGAAGTTTTAAGTAGAATCTGCTATGTTAAGATTACTCAGAGCAGCCTCGTTTAATTCAGAGCGATATCTATTTCCCGAGAATCCGAGATACGTAACAGACGAAGATTAGGAGTACCGTGAAATTCCAAAAGCGGCGGCCTTGAAACGCCGGTTTCGTCGACTACCAAGGTGAGCGGATACATATCGAAAGCGAGTGTAATTGTTATTGAAACAAAACGTTGTTGTCGGCCTCTATAAAGTCCGAGTGAATGCACAATGATTCATTTATGAGGATCGCATGAATAAGCAATTGTATGTGAAATCAGTAAGTCATTTACCGAAACTAGCAGCGCTGCGTGGTACGTGCGTAAGAGGATCGCCGAATCGCATGGGCAAAGGGAATGGGATTTTATCGGCTCTCAAGGACGGTGCTTCCCGAATGAATCGCGTCCGGGTGATTCCAGGAAACTTTCAGCCCGGTTCTCTTTGCCGTCGGAACGCGAGAGGAGCTGGAAAAGCCGATTGCTTTCCACAATTTTCCGCCATTACACTTTCCAAGCAGCAATCCATCTTTCTCTCTCAAACGGCCGACCAACCTTTGCCGCGGTGAAACTTTTTTAATACGATGAGCAGTCCATTGCAGGCACTTTAAGAAAGAGTTTGTTTTGTCTCGAGAAGAGGACGAATGATACTCACGATTCTTCTTACCCTTTGGTTAATTTCCTTCGCGTGATAAATAAAACTGCTACGTAAACGAGGAACAGGTCGAGACGAGCGAGGCGTTCGCGAAATTCTTTACGAATTTCTAAGACATCTCGGGAAAACATCAATCTTCCCAATAGTTGTGTTATGCCGGTGAATCTCAAGAATCGTCGAATCCGTAAAATTTATTCAAGACACGACCGCGAGACAACCGCTCCTAAAGGCTATAAACGGGACGAGACAAACCTGGTGAAAACCTGTTGTCTTTTCCTTTCCATATATTTTCCCTGTCTCGACTGCAAAAGGTCGAAGCCTCGTCGCCGTCGAAGGAAATCGGATGACCGCGCCCCGGAAACGGAGATACGTATTTCCATAGCACGGAGGCATCGTGGAAAGCAGTAATGAATACGAGACTCTGGATATCCGTGGAATCCCTCCCGTGATCGTTCGTCGGCGCGAATTCCACACGTATGCGCGCTTCGAAAAAAGATATACGACCCTTTTTCTAACGAGCAGAAGGCTGTCCTTCGAGCAAACCCGACGCTAGTTATCGAGCTCGGGATCGAATTTGAATAAGTATCCAGTGAGACGCCGCGAGATGGGAAGTACTTCTACGTCTGCAACAGGCTGTTGCATTTTTCTGGAACCTCCCTGTCGTTCACCTTGCTCGCAGTCGTCAGCCCGACTTTTTACCACCGTCGCGCGTCGCAGTTGATCGCGTTTATTGTTCGCCCATACGTTCTAACTGCCGCTTACATCGTATTAAATCGCCGCGGTGATTCCGTCCGCGACATGTAATAAACACGAGCCCCGGGGATTTAGTTAGTGGAACATTCTGCTCGTCGGGGATTTAAACGTGGGTGGTCCTCCGAGCTTTAAATAGTCCTGCCAAAACATAATTCATATTGAGCGTTCGCTTTATATGTACGTATAGTCACGACGACGCATCTTGACAGACCGGAACTGAACGAGACTGACGTGGCTGGTAATTGCCGTACGGGCTGATAAGAATGAGCAATTAAGATCGTTGGGCAAAAAGGAAACTCTTATCAGGACCGCGTATCCCCTGCGCTGTTCTGGTTCCATAACATTTGTCACGGTCGGCGGTATCCTTCGTGGGGGCGATATGCAAAACGGTAACCCACATTCATGATTTGATGTGTAAATATTTATTGGCGGAGGGCCCCATTTCGCGGAGCTAACGAACGGTTTGCTATGTACGTGATAAATAGTTCGTTTATGCCATCGACGAGCTGCGAACGAGCCGACCAGAACGAAAGTACCATCGAGCCACGGATTCATAATGTTCTAACATTATTTCTGATTATTTGCCAGTATGTATAATATCGAATTTTAATAGTGTGAATTTTGAACGAGGAATCAACGAGGTCTTTCAAACTAGACGATCTGTGTCTACAATATTAGCCACGTTACTGCGTGGCACGCTTTCGTTCGTGGGGTACTTTGTTTTAACGGTGAAGGTAGACCCTGTCGGTCGTGAGTGCACACTGACGTCAGGACTGCTCGAATTCTAGTATGAACGCGAATGCAAATGCAATAAGCATCGAGTTTGATGTTTGCGTGTTATTTTCGGGACGGACGCGGTCAGCATTTCTATGGACTTATTTAAGAGGAACGAGCGTATTTGTCTGCTAACCGAATCGAGTATCTGTTCTTCCGTTTAATTGAGAAAATGGATTTCGATCATCCTCCGATACGTATGTTCCTCAGTGACGTAAATGCTGTAGTTAGATGATAAACAGTAATATATTTTTCTGTTTTCGATAGTAAATAGTGAGACGTCTTTCAATTCTTGATTCTAAAATTATTTGTTTTTGGAGAATCACAGTTTAGAAAAGAAACGCAATTCTTTTTAATGCGAACATGTTGTATTCGCTGTTAATCATTTATATAGGCCAAACATTTGTGAGGATGTCGATGAAAATTTTGTAATTTAGAAGATGCGAGGACAACATTTTCGTTCCAATTATTACGTTCAACTTTTCGACTTATCGTGACGATATTTGACATAAATTATCGAACACGACATACTAGCGAAGATTCGTTTTGTAGCGAGAATGGACTGGAATGACTTTTGATTAGCTACGATAATTTATGGCGACAGGTAATCTCCCAGGAACGATTCTTACAGCGACACGATGCCCCGAACTTATACTCGTTCGTTTTACAAGCTCGTCAAGTCCGCCATTTAAAGTTTCATTTCGCGATCGTTAAAGAAGCGGAATAAAAGCGACTCCGATTTTACAATTGAACGATCGCAACCTACTTTCGATCAAGCCTGTGTATGTTACCATTTAGAAGTCAGTTAGACAATCGTGAAATACGCGAAGCAAATTGAAACGATATTTAAATGAATATACATTTTTTTCCTATTTTTTGACTGTTGTAAATGTTGGATTTAAAAGCTTAAAAAAATGAACATTTCTGTGTCAGAAGTTATTTGAATATTAATTTTAATATTCTCATGGATACTTCTCGCATTAAGTCATAGATATATTTTTAGTTGCAGGAGTCATGTATTGTTCTCAAAATAAATTGTTAATTGGAATTTAAAGTTTAAAAGCATTCCAAATTCTAAGACTTGTGAACCGCGATCGACACAATTTTACACGCGAACTACACACCGTTGATCCTGTCTCATCGTCAAAGAATTTCGAAGTAACACCTTTCGGTTCGTTCTCCCTTCGTCGCTCGTGATTTAACACCGGCGCTTTGTTTCCAAGATCGTAATAAATTTCTCGGTCGCGTTTTTTTTCCCTTCTCATTCGTTGTCATCTAACGTTGGTTTAATCCTTCGGGGACGGGAAGCAATAAATTTTGAAGATCCTCGGAGAAAGTCACCGTTCAAGGTTGTCTGTCCTTTTCGAAAATCCTACGAACTGATCCTTGCAGCGTTCCTGCATTCAGACTCTTTTATTCGCGGCTTCGTCGTTTTGTCCCTGCACTTCCATAAACGTGAACCGAAGTCGAGAATCACGGTTTTGTGATTTTCCATTTATTTATAAATGTTCGCGGATTATCAATAAAATATCTTTTCGTATAAATGCATCTTCCAAATTAATGCTAGTCCTGTTGTTCTCAGTTTCACAACGAAAATGATCAAACTATTTCAATTTTTTAATACTCCAGGGAACCTGAAATTGAAATTCGCTCTCTTCATCTAATAATAATGGAACGTTGTAAGAGTACGAAACAAGGAAGTATAGACAGCTTCCATAAAAATAGAAAGAAGGAGAGGCTTTTGTGCGGTACTACATAGATTCTTAGTTCCTGATTAATGGAATTTATCGATCGAGTCATTTAGCAAGCGATACTCTTTCATTGTTCATTAAGATCGATGGCCGTGAGGAGTTGTAGAATAGCCGGCTCATATAATGAAATCTCGTTCGTAGAATTGAAATTTAATCGATAGCTTTAATCTCATTATCAATGAACGTTGTTTTACGTTCGCCCGCTTTGTTCCCTGCCAAGCTTCATTGTCTCTGTTCTCACGTATTTACGATTTACATAATTACAATCCCTCCACTAGCTCGCTCCTCTTCTCGTTTATCTTTTCTTCTCTCGATGCGAACCGTTCGCATAATTACAAAAGTCGAAATACGCGCGACTTTAACACACCGGGGATAATGGGATTCAATGTCCTACGAATGGTACCGCCACCGCTGGAAACTTTTATCTTGGACACCGTTGTCAGTTTCATGGAGATGGTTGAAAGCCGGGAGGTAAACGAATAGGCGTTTACGCTTGTTTCTTGGCACATTTCCATCGCACACCGCGAAACATCACAGAAGGGATGGTAGCTGTCTGGGTGGCCTCTAATGAACTCGTTCCTTTGGATACTCGAATACGTGACCACATTTGCATATATATCGCACATATCTTTGTACCGAAAATTCTATCCACACACAGACACACATATTTTCCGTTGTACTTTGCAAGTATAATTAATATTGTTCCTTTAGTCATCACTGAGTTACGCTAGCTATGAAGTATGACAACGGATCGAAGAAATCCGTGAAAGAAAAGGAACGCGAAGGGCTATGGAGAGTTCAAAGTTCTACGGCTCCGCGACTTCTGCCACGAAATCATCCCCGTTCATGTTTACCTAAGCTGTCTTTTGCGCCCGATTTCGGTAGATACTCACGTACTTTCTTCCGAGGATTTTTCCCCCGTTTGAACTGAATAAACAGCCGAGGTCTGTCTGCGCGACTACCGCTGTTTGTATAGTAAATTAATGTCCCCCGTAGGAGTACGTCGTTTGTTTAAGAAAATGCTCGGATTAGAAAATTGGAAAAAATATTTCAGACCGCAGGACGTTAAGATTTTTGTTTAAACAGGACTTATGTTGATCGAGAGCTTGATTATTTTTAATCTCGTGGATTTAAGTTGCCGATCCCTGATTTTGTGAGAACTGCTCTTTGAGAAATGAAATAATAAATTATTTAACACCGAGCATGTATCTCTTAAGCGTGTAAGGATATCTGTGGAGAAAAACTGCATGGAAATAGCGTAGGTTATGAGTCACCGTGACTTCATTTTACTACTCAACTTCTGTCTCTGCTTCTAAACCACCTAGATAAATTTCCTCACTTTTTGTTCTTCAACTTTTTATCGTTTCCCGTCACGCCAATGTATTTCAAGTTTTCGCGATACAAAAACTTGTTTATTGGCCAGGAATAAGTATACCGCCTCAATTCGTTTGCATGCAGAAGAATAATAAATTAACAGAGAAGTCAATTTTTATGAACTGAGTCGTAAATCAAGATTCAGTTTTTTAACTCGTCAGGGCATCGGTATAATAAGCAAGTATTACGTATTTAACGATATATCAATCAGTTCTTCTTTAACCGAGTCAGTCGCGTGGTATTATGCTCGATATATAGTATTTTTCATACGCCTTTTATACTCGTGGTTTGTATTAGAGTCTGATTTAATATGATTAGGCGAAATCTTATTGCAAGGTGGTTTCGTTTTGGTTTCAGATCCGCAAATCCACCGGAAATGATTAGCTCCGATTTCACGGGGAATAAAACTCGACGTATCGTCTAAGTTTTCGACCTAACGACAAAAGGATATTCGTTCCTCGACCTCTTTGCTCGGCTTGAAAGTTCTCGGAGCGGTAAACAAAGAGGCAGAAGAAACACGGTGGACGAGGGACGACGACGAGCAAACAAAACGTGAAGAAAGCAGACGGGGAAGGAGGATCGTGCCAATTACTGCCGCTCTGAAATAAGGTAAGTCAACCGCGTTTTCAAATTTTCAACAACTTCTGATACGGAACAGTCCGTGCGGTAACCACCGGACTCCCGGGGCTTTCTCTTTGTCCGTTGTTTTAAAAGTTTACTTTTCCTCCGCGAATCGGTATTACGCTTCTTACCGTGAACGGGGCTGAAAGGAAGAACGTTTTTGCCCCGTTCCTCGCTGTAAATCCATAGGCGAGATTCTTGCCAGTTCCTTTAATTGAAATTCTACGGATTTCTTTGCGGTTTCTTCTTGCGCCGTTTCCTCTCCACTTCAATTTTCGCACGGTTCATTTCGTATCGCATATATTGTACTGATCATTCCAAGAATTTTAATCGTCCTAAGGAAATTTTAAACAAAGAAATGTAATAATAATATCTTTAAAAATGTCTCGTTTTAAGCTGAGTAAACAAGAGATGTGCATCTGAAGAGGAATTTAATCTGTACTTTCGTTGAGATTCATAGCTTTTTTTATCTGTTGAATAGGATGTTAGTAGTGCGTGTTCGGGTGCAAGTTTAAGGTCTCAAAGTTTAAGGTCGCACGGAGTGCGGAATCGCTTTGAAATAGAAGTACGTGGCTACTACCCGGGGAACGATCTCGACCCCTCGGGTCGACAACTATTGACTCCATTTGTCTCCCCCGTTGTCCCATGTATCTTACTTTATGCTAACGTTTCGCACGTGATGCCCCGACGATACTCGGAGTGGGTCGCGTTTTCCACGAGTACTACACTCGAGCTGCAAGGTTTCCCGGCTTGTACACGTAAGAGAATTAATTTGTTGGAACTGTGAAATATTCATGAAATTCGCGAGCTTCGCCTGACTCTGGTTCGCCGGGTTCAGTTCCAGAACTTTAGCCGATTAACTCGGCATTTGAGTTACAGGTTACTAACATTCTATCGTGTTCACATGATGTATAATTGGTTGGTCAATTATCGTGAGAACGAAATTGTATGAGCATTTGACTTTTAGAATAATCGGACCTTCTTTAGAGATGAGATTTCTATTTAATTCGATATTTCTGATAATTGATAGTAGCAAATATGTGTAAAATACGATCCTTGGAAATGTGTCCCGATCCAATCCAATTTCACGTAAGAATATAATTTCGAGAACGCGAAATCGAAGGAAAAGCAACAAGAAGTTGCACTTGGAACGTCTTCCGTCAGTTCTCGATACGATCGATTCCAATCAAACTGGAAAGCACATTCGAGTACGTACCACGGCAATATCGAAGTTTCGATCGGAGAAACGAAGAAGCGCGCGAGTTTTTCAAAGAAGATCGATTCGAATCAATTTCATAGACGTTCAACCTGGATAGAACGTAGTTCGACGATCCAGTTTTTAGAGCCACCGCTTCTGGAGAATCTTTCCCACTGTATGCACAGTACAGTGTATGTAGAATTTGAAACCTGGAGGTACGCGGGAAACTCTTCCGCAAGCTTTTCAGGAATTTGACAGACCAGTATCCTAGTCGCGGATAACTTAACTTGCACCCGAAATAAAGAACGCTCGACAATCTAAAAATGGTGTTTTCACGAAATAGCTAAGAATAGCTTTCTGTCTCCTCGTTGTAGAAACATAATTACTGATCAGCGTTAAACTTCTAAATGAATCGAAATTTCTCAAAATCATTGAAATTCGAATCAGTTTTTCTCACGCGATGGTTTCAAATCCTATCACTATTAGTCTTAGTTGTAACTTCGAAAGTAGATACGGACACGAAGTAGACACGCGTTTGCGCGTCTATATAGTACTATTAACGTTAAAGATCGCGTTAAATAATCGTCAAGGCGATTCGCTGTGTAAGCGAGTTGCGAGCATGTAAACTGTGCAGGTAAACAGCCGTGTTAATAAGACGGTATAGCTGGAGAAACAAAAAGCAGAATCCGTGAAGCTTCTGGTTCGTTGTCGTAATTGAGGATAAGACGTTGAAACGCCACGTCCACTCGGTCAATTGCGTCGCCGGTGATAAATCATCTTCCGGTCGGCGGCTGATGCCACGCGACTGTTAATTCAACCTAATCTTCTGGATAGTTTAAACTGGCGGACAGATCCAAGTGATATTAATCGAACGGATCCGATGAAAAATTGCTCCACTGTCGTCGACACGAACTCAACCACGAGGATCGTCAACGCTTATGCAAATTCGAAATTGTAGCTGACAACGTCATACGTATGCTTCGCGATATACAGTTTTCTACTTCGTGCACATATTTCTATGTTTTCTGTTAGTTTTCGTTATCAAATACGTAAGTCTACACTTAATTACAATGCTGCAAATAATAAGATAACGGGAAGGCGACCAGTGGTTGAAACTTTTCAACATTGTAGCATCATTTATTAATTGCTAATAAAGTGCCGAGAACGGAGATACCGCAATGAAAGAGGATATTATTCCTTGCTTTTGTCACTGATAATGTTGTCTCATTTGTATCGTCATTAATACGGTTCGTTCGAGGCTGGGAACAAAACCACGGACACTACGAACGTATGCAATTCACGTATAAATAAATACGCGAAACTAATTAAGCTTCGACATGAGGAATAATACAAATAATTTTTAACTCGTTGATTTTACGTATGAAATTTATTTAAACATAAATATTATTCTTCTCTATTTAAATGCAATATGCCTTCAACACAAAGAGCACTAAATGCGGATGAGAAATAGTTGGTTCAATTCTTGTACTCTCATCGCTATCGCGTGATCACGGAGACAGATTGCCGATAAAAATCGCGGATACGCGCGCCATATAAATCGATTCGTTATGCAGGCAACGGGTATCGATTATTATCGTCCGTTCGTGCCAATTTATTGCCGCCCGTTCCTCTTTATTGGCGCCACGTTCCTACACACTGGCGGACGCTCACGACTTGCTGTGCGTGGCGCGGCGCCTTGTTTCTACGCTGCATTTAATATTTCGCAGGTATGCGCGCTGATTGCGAAGAAATGTCCGCAACGAGGAAACGTGATAGAGAGAAAGGAACGTGCCGCGATTTGCCCGTGGGAATTTCGTTATAGAAACAAGACGTCGCGTCGCTGTGCCGCGCCGCGTCGAGTTTTTTTCGCGGTTCGCGGAAGCGCGGTAATTGAAAATTTCCGCGATTCATGCCATCTTTGCTATTCCTCCTTTTTTTCTCGCATTTAATGGTCAACGTCTTCTCGACTGTTATTCAAGTCAGAGGAATACATTAATGATGAAAATTCGCATTCTGCATTATCAGAATAATAAAATGTAATATTTTAATGTTTAAATGGATCATATTTTAACAGGGAAGATGAAAAATTAAAATTATGTGGAATCTCTTTGTTTATTAATTTTTACAGAATAACAGATAATTAACGTGTAAAATATTAAAGGTATTTTTATTCTGGGAAATGTTGAAACAATCCTATTTATAATGTTGTATAATTTTATATCTCATAAATCTTATTATTTTTATTTTATATGATGCGAATTTCCAATCACAAGATATGACGCATTGATGCATTATTTCTATCTCTAGTTCGTTTGAAATTTCGAAACCAACGAGAAAAATTGAGACTGTACTTTTCTCCTTTACAAGAGCTTTTCTTGTGGCTGAAACGAGTCTGACGTTTCCCGTAGCTTTGACTCAGGCTGAAGGTAAATTAAGCTTACTGTGGAAATTACTGTGCAATTTTCCCGCCTGTCTACCTCCGACAAGTACCTTTTTATTTTCTGTCTATCAGCATTCAAGGAAAGTTACCAGAATTAATTTTCCTTGGAATGCTCGTGAGATCATGCCTGAGTACTGTTTCCTCAAATTTCCGTGTTTAAAATTCTATTTTAATAAAGAATCGGTAAATAATTAATGTTGCCACTTCCGTCTGAGTTCGTATAATATCTGCCCGCGTTTAACTTTTATTGTGCCGTGATATTATACCGCCGGGTCAAAGGAAAATTGTCTTGTAATGCGGCAAAACGTCTTTAAACAATACGGCTGCGTTTAGCACACGTTGGCGTTAAGTCTCGACCGACACTACCGCATCAATCATTCAGGACTCTTCCTGCCTACGTGCTTCTTATCCGTCTGGTTAACTGCTCGCAAATTATTTATACGGTTAGCGAAAAATGGTTCCGAGCGAGGCTCTTGTTTCGTGCAACTCTGATTTTAGCTACCTATTAATCAAAAATAATTTTGTACAATCAGTCGAGCTCCGGCGCCAAAATATCTAAAATAATCTGCATTCACTTTGCAAGTAAGATAAGTATAAGACCAAGTCGAATGATTATTTTAAACGTAAAAAAAAATGTATCCTGATTCATCGGTTTTATACATTTCTATCATAAGGAATAACTTTGTATCAGTTCCTGTGGTTGTTCGTAAATAATTGAACTCCACGTGTGCTATTAGTCTTTGCTCATCGTCTTGATGCAATTAGCAGCCAGTGAAACGCAATTTCATTTTCTCCGGCTTAAACGTATTAGGTAATGGCATTTAGTAAACAATAAGTTGTTTCGCATTAACGACGCGATTTGCAGACGCGTAAAAGGCCGACGCCGAAGTACCATGTCTGATAGAATATTAAACGACGTCCCCGGCCATCGGCCGCATACGGTCCCTCGTCATTTCAAAGCTCTCACTCATGCTCATACACGTCGCAGTTCTCGAATAATGTCGCGTCTTTTTTCACTTCCTTCTAACATCTCCTGAATCGTGCGCTCCAGTGACACTTGAAATTGCAATTTCTCGTCACGTGCAAATTCGTTTAGCCTTTAATAGGCATGATTATTTGGACACGTTACAGAAAAGACTGACTCGTTTCATTTTGCTCATCACCGTGCGTTCTACTGCAAAACGTTAATGACAAGACTCATTACTGCAAATAATTGGACGCCAATTAGTATCATACGTTTTTCATTAGAACAAAGCCGTCAAAATTCGAAATTGGAGAATCGTACAGTTCGACACTGTATTACGTTACAATTCACATTCTGGTTCGGTTACACAAAACTACCCTCTGAAACGCGCGTGTTCATTCAATGGGCTTCTTTCGTTCTCTCCTCCCACGCTGTTTCCTATCTACGTATTTCTCGTAGGCGGAAAAAATTTCGCAAATCCGGCGATGCAAATAATCTGTTCCCATCACAACGGCAAATGAAACAGTTCGTCATGAATACAATTCGATCCATGAACGTTTGCGAGAGATGAAAAATTCTCCAGAGTCTAGCGTCAAACCGCGACAAATAAATGGATAATAATCAAGTTTGTTTCGTAGCTAAAAGTCGGTGAGGTGAAAACGAGTCGCGTCTCAATGGTTCAAAACGGCAAAAAGTTCATTCGTTCGAACGCTGTTTATCTGGTGCGTTTGGACGAACCCGGGGAGAGAGAAACCTTGCATATCTACGGATTGTGTGTAAGTTTAATTAAACTGCGCGCACGGAAGAATCTCCGTAAATTAATCTAACTTTAACCGGCGCGGATTCACGCCGATCAGATCTGTTTCTGCCGCCTGCTCGCCGGTCTGTTCCGTTTAATTAGCGTCTTACTGCTACGGACGCGAGACGACGCACTCTGCAGCGCTTGCTCTCGTTCTCTCGTCGATTTTAACCTGGAAGCTGTACAGCTGCGTAAAGAGCCGGTGTGGAGACGATTGGTAGGAATGTTGTCTAGCGACAATAGCGAGATTCTGCTTGCACAGATTCTACTCGAATGTATAAAATACTTTGAAAGAGTCGAAATAGGTGGTTCAGATTCATTAGTCGTCTATAGTATTTTAATACATTCTTTCTATTCGAATTCACATCTCCATCGGGATAGGCTTGCCTGATTGAAGTGATTAGATAGTAAGTGATAGTAAATCTGTTTAGAAATCAATTTTATTGCGCGTGTATTTTGCAATACCTTGCACAGATGCTGGATAAATTATGGGATAGGAGTAACTTGACGTGACTGTTCCCAGCGTGAAGCTATGAGCGTCAGTTGAGGAATATGGATACTGTGGAGTCGCGAGTTGATGACACAGGTGCGACATGATCCATAGAGAGTCGTACCGCTACTCTTCCTTCAAGAAAATAAGTTTTCCTTGACATTTTGCTAGCAGCAATGCGTCAACGGTTTGTCGATAAATTTAACAAACTCCCAAGCATTCTTTCACGTATCTTACAAAACACTCGGAACGTTCACGCCGGCTCGAGCCGCGTTGAATCACTACGATTTAACCGTTTAGCTTGGATTTATGCGCAACAAGATAAGATATGATAACGAAACCTATTCATTTTCGTAAGATGAATTAATTATACTGAAAACGAAATTAAAATATACATTGTAGAACCTATCGATCATTGATCGTCGAATTCGTTTTTAAACAATCACATGATTGACCAGAGGAAACTACATTATCCTTCGAGTATGATTAATTTAGTGGTTCATTTAAATGATAAGCACAGGAAGTATAAAAATTATGTAGAGTAAGTCGTTAGTATTAAAATTAGCTTACGTACTAAGTGACCGTCGGTTCTCCGTCAATTGAACCATTCGAATTCATGCTATAATCAGACGAAAATTGTCCACCGACCGTGTCCAAGATCGACCACCCTCGGGCGTAACCCAAGAACAATACTATAGATTATGGATGATCGCGTGACACACATACGACAAGTTGTGGTAATCACGTGTATTGGGTGTCCCGTTTCGCTCGCACGATCGTGGGGTTCCCTTTAATTATCAAGCCCTAAAGTGGACCAAGGTACACGCCACGCAGTGCATCGGCCACGGTTCCGCCCGATCGTTACCGCGAGAATCGTCCTGAGCGGAAGCCCGATTCCCTAGCGAGCGCGAGATTCGTGTTTTCGTACCTCTATCACAAAGCTAATCTAAGTTTCGCACTGTAAATAATATTAGCCGGAGCGTCACGAAACGAAGTTGGAGTAAATTTATTAGTCGGAATAATTACCGAGCGCCTCGGCTCGCTCTTCCGATTTAAATACTTAATAGAAACGCGTGATTGCTCATTCAGTAGTTTTAGAATAACAGTATAAAGTTATTTTCTTTAAAGAAGAATTGAGAAATCGCATACAAATTGCGCGATTAATACCGAACCAAGTTCCCGTTACGCCGTGCATATATAATTTCATTGGCAAACCGCGGTTACGAGGTGTTGTATTAAGGGTATAAACTCTAGTTCACGGGTTAGAAATTGTCCCCCGGTATTACCGGGTCGCGACCGTAAACGTGACACGAACGACGTTATAACCGTTATAAGGCGAACAATTTTGGTGGCCGTCCGAAACGCAATGGTTAACAAGAAGATTTCAGTTGGCAAACCGGTCTGAAGCTGCAAATTGGCTCGGGTGTTCGCGTGCACGTGGATATTACGCTGGTGTCGGTACGTATATTATAATCGCGAACGAGCGCGGAGAGCTTCTAGTTTGCAGTATGCCAAGGCACGGTTGAGTTATGACATCTAATATAGAATCTGGCTCGCGCGCCGCGCTACTCGGCCCGTAAGCCGTAAGGTAATGCGCGAATCCTTTTTAATAAGATGCAAAGTCGTTGAAAGCGACGTTTATGGGAGGGAAGCGAGAGCGGGTAGTTGCCTCTGCGTTAAAAGTCGCCCGCGGCGGCTCTATTAAGCAATTTTATTAACGAAACAACGATGCTCGTGGCTGCGTGCTTATTTTCCAACTGATAGAACGTGGAAGGGGATGAAGTAATTTGTGGTGCATGGGAGTATAAGTATTGCCTAATTTCAGGAAAATTTTGAATTAATTTATGAACAATAAAAAGACCGACGGTGTGACATGTTAAAGAGAATTAAAGTCATGAAGTTATGTGTGTGCGTCAACAATTATAAAAATCATATTGTTTCTCATATTCGCTTCTAGACCTTATGTATTTTTAGTATCAAACTTCAGCTCGTATGGAGATAGGTAAAGAAGGAAAGAGAGGAACGAGAATGCAAACAGAGTGATAACACGGGAGGGTTTTCGCAAAAGAAATCAATATTTATGCCGGTTTTATTGCGAATTGCGCTTTTTGCTCAACTCGTATGGAGTATGAAAATGTTTACTCATGAAAAATAGGAGAACACGAGAGGCGAAACGAAGAAAATACACAGTTGCGTTGGTCATGTTACACATCGTACTCGCTGAGCATGTTTATTCGTCACAAATGCGGAACATCAGGCTATTTCATAACAATTTCCCCATCTCGGTACTGTACCGGATTGTTTACTCGTTTCCCATGGAGAATGAGCGTCATCGCTGAGTCCACCTGTTCTCGTTGCCAGTGATCTCACATACACCATATCTGACTATCATGCGTGTTTCATGATGTCTTTAGTGTGCATGCTTCAGTTATCTTTATGAACGTAGTTCGTGGCTCGGTGACATTTTCTTGCTGTTTCGAACATTCGCTAGGAAGAACGATCAGAGCAATGATCAAAACAGAAATAACATATTGTATAATATTAATCGATTATCTGGATTAAATTAAAATGATCTCTGATCTTTAGATTCGAATTTATATTTAGAATTTTTTAAACACGTTAACATGCTTATCGATCGCTTCCCCTATAATTTAGCTCTGTCAAAATAAAGATTAAAGTACTCGATGCAGGAAGTTATGAATCATAGTTCAGAACCTTAACAGGTGTAGAGTATTTATGGGGAAGATCCTTAAGTACGCTTTTTTGTCAGTGCTTTTATAGTTGGAAATTATCGTGCGTAGGTTATAATCTCCCAGAAAGCGTATACAATCTTGGCGATTGAACGTTACACGACGAGTTATCATTTAGCGTCTGAGAAAACGCTTTGGGGGCAATTACGTTTAATGGGCCGGTTATATTGCGCGAGGTCAGTTATACGCAACCAAGATATTGAACGGTTTGATATCGCAGGGAGCGCGTGAACCATTCGTGGATCGTTGGAGGTGTTCCGAAGACACGACCTGAAATTGGTCATAGGGGTTTACGCGTAATGAAATTCTGATGGAACTTGTACGCGATGGCCGCGTGATCAATCCAATCGATATTTTGCGGTCGACACGGATGACCGAACGGAAATTTATATTCCGTTCGCCCCGGGGGCACTGTGGCCGATGAAGATTGCGACTATCGAGCATTGTCTTCTTTCTTACCTGAACCGATATCTATTATCGTCGAATCGAACATTTTTCCACAGAGAAATGACATTATCTTTAGCGATGAAGGAGGAAACGTTTTTCAACGCTGCATTTATGGAAAATGGAATAAGGGTTGATATGAATTGTGCATAAAACTTAGTTGATCGTTCGCAATTACTGTTTACTTAATCTGTTCTACGGTTTACTGCCATGAAAAATGACTATTTTAATTTGGATGATCCTCGGAATGAAAATGTAAATGAGTCGCGAGGAGACAAGGAGAGTAACACGGGCGGAGAAATTGCAATACTGACTACTACCGTCGTGTCGTTTAAGGGTCGATGGGTTTTAATATTCATGAACCTTTACGTGCACGTCCCGTGGTCGAGAGAAGAACACTCTTCATCTCGAGTCTCTTTGTCTCGAGCAACAATGGGTCAGATTGCTAGGTTACACGCTGTGTTAAAAGAACGTGTTTGAAAGTTCCTTTAATAAATGGGGGAAACGTGGAATACAGCAGATGAGCCTTCGCGGAAATCGAAATGGCTGTCCGTTGTCAAGTTCATCGTCAGTACATATTTGATCATGTCTTTCACGAATCGCAATTTACTATTAAAATGCGCTTTACACAAACGTATTTATTGAGTACGTTTTTATTGTAGCTTTGCAGCACGTTGCGAGATGTTATAGGAACGTAGGTAGTAAAATGAAATGCATGTGTCTGACCCCTACCGTCCGTGACTACTTAAACGTGGAGCTCTTCTACTCGATTCATGGGATGTTCAAATACACACGATGCAACGTTTTCGTTGGGAGGAAGAATACATGTATCTCTCTGGTTCTAATAACAGCATTTTATTCGACTCACGTATTGCATGAAAATTGATCAACAATCACGCATCGTTCAAAAAACACAATTTTCCATAGGTCAACACATTTTTTGTGGTAGGCGACCGAGTGCTCGTTCAACCGAACTGGGGCGATCTATTCCAAAAAATTTGTTCCGTCCAACGAGCATCGCCTCAGTCATATTTGGAATGCGTATATCGATATAGCTCTTCACTGTGGATCGTAGGAAATCGATTGATGCGTCGACGATGAGCTAAACGGTTACGTCGTTGTCAGATAGGAAGGTACGGGTGGTATTGAATTCCATTGAAGGGAAACCTTGATAAAAAATATTTCAGAGTAATTCATCATCTGATTTTGTTCCTATTTGTTAACTATTTACAGCAGCGAAAAAATCTTTAAGAAGCTTTGACATTGATAGATGGTTCCCATTGATTATGAAAATCTGTACGACACTGAAATGTTATTCTCATATACTGTTGAATATGAAATATCATTTCGAAATATCCTTTATTCGTTGATTTTATTATATATGAATTTTGTTTTTATTAAAAATGACTGACCAGAGAGAATGGGGAATGCAAAATTCTAGTAAGTAGATGATAGCCAAAGGAATTCTTGAGAAAGTCGCTAGATATCGGGTAAGCAGATTGCATTCCGTCGAAATTGGTCGCAGAACCGATACAGAAGCGATCCTTTGGGAGAAAAGTACCTCTCTATAGATAGAGAACCTTTATCTGCCCCGATATTTGTAACCGCGTGTTAGTGAGGCTCGACGGTTCATATTTATAAGAGTTTGAATTCCATTTTACACGATGTACGCGATGGGACGTACGTTACCGGTTGCGGATTAAATTATGACTCGGAGTTATACGCCGCGGAACTTCGGAGCTTACTTAATTGAACGTCGCTGCCGGATTACGATTATTCCGTAAGGGATAAACTTGAGCTAAGTAGGTTTGTGTGACGGCTGAATCTTGTTCTACGTTCCATCGTCGTTTCATCGAACCGTCTACTCATTCCAATTCGAGAGGAACGAAATAATAATTGTGTTTTAATTAACGAGCTTGAGCTCGCGTTGTACGCCTGGAAGGACGAGTCGCATGCTTGAGAAAAAGGGGCAGCGCGATTGGCCGGGGAACATTATAAATTTTCATTCATAAAAGCGGCCGACTGACCTCGCCAATGCAACACGCTTTTATCAGCCGTAATCTCGTAGTGCATTCGCCTGTCGAGTGGAACGGTTGCGTAACCGCTCGCCACGGCTGAATGGACGCGGTTAATGTCGCGGGAAAGCGATTCTTGCACGGTAGATCGGTGCGCCCGGTTTTCGTCCGACAATCGCTCAAATGTGGAAACGTTTCCCCCTCGCGTAGAAATTGTGATCGATGGAGCTGAAACCGGGGACGATGGGCCTAGAGATTTTCCTCTGTCACAGTTACAATGATTTTTCAACAAAAATTTTTCGTCTAAACACAGGATTGATAAGACGGTGCAAGATTCACTTATTTGTTTGATTATGACACAAAACATTTGACGTGTTATTGATTGTCTCAAATTATTGCTAATATTAATACATACTATTGGGATAATAATTTTTATTAATACGCGTCCGGTACTTCGTTAGATGATAAAAAGAAGATACTTAATAGAATAATCGTTCTTCGTTCACTCGGGACATTCGTTGCTCAACAGCGGCCGTTAATCTCGGCAGTACGCGGAAAAGTGGAACATTTGGGTAATTCAAACGCAAGTCATTCCGAAAGAAGAATAGACCGATTAAATGGCGGCGGACAATCAGTCTAATTGTGCGACTACCGAAACGGCGGAAAGCCGCAAAATTATTAGATTCGATTAGCCGGGTCGTGGCAATTTATAATTACACGGGAGACAAATTATCTGGAATCACGAACAATATTACTGTCCCTATTTAATGTCCGTCATAAATCATTTAACCGTGTACCATGATGACTCTACGAGGATTTTCCAGAAAAACATTCATTTACACAATCACCTCATTATGTATTTCTTTCCTCTTTAAAGTGAAATCCATTTGTTTAGGAATTCTCTATAAATATTTATCCCTAACTTGCTTGGAACTCCTGAAAAAATTTCTCGAGTCGTTCGAAATCTGACGTTCAAATAAAAGTTCAATTTTAAATCTGATCACAAAGAATTATTCATCCGATTATTTTATAAAATATCACGAGTAAATTCCTACGAGTCGGGGTTGAGGAAGCGCGGACCGAGATGTTCCTCCGGAGGCGATGTTAATGCAGTTAGTCTGCACGTTGCCTCTGTTAAGCCCGTAAATCATCGCAGTCGCGTTCGCCAACGGCCCACGGTGCGGCTACGTTCTCTCTCGCCTAGCTAGACAATTTGTCACTTCCTTATCACTCGGCTGGCTCCGCTTCCTTCTCTGTTCCACGCGGGTGTGCTTCGTTACCTACCTACGAGCGCAAAGAAACGGTAAAGCACACGGTTCCGCTTTGCTCGCGCTCTCTCGCGTCCTATCGGAAACGCGCCGCGACGGCGTCAATGCTCGCGAGCATCCTACGATCGCTTATTATCAGGAACGCGGCGTGAGCGGTAACACCGCAGTGCTTCCTTCCGGCTGCTGCTCACGTTATCGTCACGTGGAAAACGTGCACGAAGATAAACGTGCTTCTAAACAAAAGATCCAAGTTTTCATTTTTCTGCAATCTTTGCATGAAAGATGTTGCAGCTTTATCATTGGTAGTATTTCTCAATTTATTTTCACGATGGGAGAAAGCGCTCGCAGTTTATTTATAAACAGTTGGAGAACGTAACACGTGCACGAATGCTTTTCAAGTATTCTATTTTATACACATATGTTTTACACTTGTAAAATCAGATAATTGTAGCAGATGACAATTATCGAGATGAAAACAATTACCAATATATAATTATGTTTGAAAATGTATTATTACAAGGGATTTCATAATATGGTTTCCTACAATTGTTAATGAACACATGAGAATCAATACTCGTAACATCTGTTTTGTTCACGTCTGTTCTATTTAATTATTCTATTAATTCAAACTGATTATACGTGATTAATTATAAATTCCGATTCGTTTCATGCATATTCCAATATTACGTAGTAGTATATGTAGTAGGTATACGTATAATATGTCGATAGAGAATGCAAGAAGTTTTACAACTTCGCAATTCTCGTCGAGTAATAATTCATACAGCAATTAATTCGAGAAATTCAATTCATATATGGAATTATCATTCTGTTTTCTTTTGCACATTTGTAATATCAATGAGGTTTCAGGACATAGAATCATTTTTCATGGTGTAATTAAAAGTATTAAAAATGATTATACTTCAAGAGTCCACGTAAGAATCGAAATTAGTTCCGATAGAGTGGAACTATTTCCGTCTTTGAAAGAATTTGCCCGTGCATCGCGACACCGTTTTGTTCGATATTCGCTTATATCGGAAAAGCACAGAGACAGATATTTGCATTCGAGATGAAACCCAGCAAAAGTTGCCAGCGATACCAAAGACTGTTGAAGTCGTGGAACTTTGATGTTCTTTGGTGGTTTGTTTGTGACTTGTCGACGCTCCCGATAGAACTAATGGTTCTTTCATGGGATAAAAAGAGGAAAAGGAGTGACGTGCATACGCGTCTTAACGACGGTGGCGTAGATGAGAAAATAATTGCCAGCGTCTCGGGCCGGTGAAAAACAATCACCGAAGCCTCACCGCGGTCCATTACAGTATTTAACAAGTTACGTATGTATAAATAATGCGTCTCTGAAGAAGACGGCGCGTTCACGAATGTATTTATATAGCTTCGTTACGCTTTGGGCTTCTTCTTCATTTTCTCATCTCGCAGGAATCTGATAGCACCCGAGACACTGATACGATAGTTTCGTCTTGTTTTATTGTAAATTATGATTTTGAGAGGGCAGCTTTTACTCTGCCCTGAAGTTTATTTTGTATTATTCGAAAGAATGATTATCAGAGCAAATAGGGTTATTTCAGAAATCAAAATTTGCGAAACTAATGGGTTTAAGGTGGCAGAGATACATACGTGTCCTGATTACATGGATTAATCCTGATAGTAGCTTAAGGAGCATTATCGCTTATAGCGTTTGCTATCAACACGTTGCCACATAATATATTACTAGTCAGTCTAGCTTCATAATCTAAGGTACAACATAAAATTCGTGATTCAACGACTTCTCCTTACACTTATCTATATGTCCCTCCCAGCAAATTTGTATAATTCACACATTTATATGTATACTTCTAAACGAATGATTGTTATCATAACGTAATCGTTGGTAGAAGTGTTTGAAGTATTAAAAGAGTCATGTTTTATGTGTGGCAATCTAATATTTTGCATATATTGATATTTGCATAAAACCGGGCGTCCAGTCGTTGCATGAATTGCTCCTTTTTCCTTACCCGTAATCCCTTTCTCATTATCCGCGCTGGACGGCCGATCATCTCGTATCCTGGAAGGTGTCTCTAATATCTACGACATGTCTCGACGTAGTTTAAGTGCCGGCTGCCAACGGTATTTGTGTACGTACATACGTTTAATGAGAAACAATACATCCGAACATGAAATAGGCAAAGATTATTGCACGCCGGGTAATAAAGAGTCAGATACTTGGTATGTATTACAGGGCTTGCAACATTGTGCCCAGTTTTATGTCCGCGATACTGTACGTAATTATTGTCTATCGCCACCGAGTCGCGTACATATTAACGTTCTAACATAATGGCACGCCGTGTACTCGTGCAAGCACTTGGCGTTCGGGTCTTCGTTTTATTGTTAGTTCCATGTAACCTGTAGTAAGTACGTATTCTTATCTGTAGAAGTGAGCTTGTAAAAATAGAAGTACGGTTAAGGCGCGTAGTCCAGAAAGTAGAAACTGAAATCGATTGGCGAGCGTGAAGAAAAAAGATAGAAATGTACCTGAACTAAGTACGATCGTTTCGCCATTCACTTAATGATAATTATTATCAGAAGTATGAATATTTTTATTCATGTGAATTAGGTACGACTTACTTTTCAATATTAAACACATCGAAAAGTTAGTGAAGGAGTCCAAGTCTCATTATTTTCAAGCTAATTAACAACAGAGCTATAATAATGTCCCCTGATAATCCCGTAACTATCGCAGCGCGGTCAGAATACGCTTTCGTCGTTTATTTTTCGATCTACGTACTCACGCGGCCGACTCTGCTCGTCGGTTTTCATCCCCGTACGTATAAAGTGCCGTGTGTATGCGCGCGGTATCACCGGCATAATAATAGCGCATACTTTGCGATCGTCCGTGCGCGGAGTATCGCTGGCACAAGCGGGAGAGTCCCCAAGACAGGATTCCGTTTAAGTGTTCCGCAAATACTGTTACCGCGAGAACACTGCGGGAACGGGTGCGCCCGTTTCGCAGCTACCCGGCTGATAATGCGCTTCGCGACGCGAGATGGTATACGACGTCCACAGTATCGTTTCATATCGGTTTTATATCGAATAGAACCGTCTCTGTATCCAAAGGTCGTGCTCATATACTCTCGAATTACAAAAATTGCAAATGACTGCTTTAAGAAAATGTCAGCCATAATCGTTCAGGTTCTTTTTTTCGTTTTATGGTTAAAAGGTACAATGTGGCTATTACAGCTATTATTTTGAATCATTTATTAGCAAAGTTAGTAACAATCATAATTACTAACTTTGCTAATAAATGATTCAAAATAATAGTTTATTGATTAATACTTTTGAGCAGATACGTTGGACACAATTTCTTTTACAAACTATGTAATTTAGTTAATTGAACTTTTGATCGCGTCAAAATTATTCACTAATGGAACGATATTATTTGGTGAAACTGTATGACCGATTCGCAACTACAGCTCCATATTAATGAAGTTCAGTGTAGGAAGCAGCTGCCTTTGGTTGCCGAGGGATTAGCTGGCAGCTCGCATGATTATGGCATTGTTAATACGTTATCAAGCTATCTAAAATTCTGCGATGGGCGATACGCCGATAATTTATTGTTGCAACGTGATATTAACATGAATACGTAACGACGAGATGTATAAATTATTTAGGTACAGACGAAATAAGATATCGGTCATGAAATAGTCAACGTATTAGCGAAATTATTCGCAAGAGATTCACATCATCGCATTTTCTTGATTCCGGCGTTCTCGAGTGCTTTCACGACGATGAGAGCTCAGAGCTTTCACCCTCTAATAACGTAACGTCGGCGGACAACTTCTAAGTACACTTCGCAAGCTATGGGAGAAGACGTACGTACGGGTGTGACCGTGTTATGCTCTCGAGCTCTTTCGTTCTAGGTTACTTGGGACCAAAATGGGAACAAAAATAGAAGAATTTATTTTGGCTTAGAGTGCAGGCAAACGATCGAATTACAGGATCAACAATTCTATTATACCCTCGAGTAGCTGCTCGCTAATAAATAGAAAATATCAGAGAATCTGCTTTAGAAATAATTATAATCATATTTATTTTATTTCATTTCTTTTCTAATTAATCTCTCCTTTGATCGTAGCCAATATATAATTTGATACTCTGTCCCATTCGTTATGTTTATATTGGTTTTTTCTTAAAAATTTTATTTCATTCTATTCCGTATATCGGAACGTCTGCTTTCTCCATCAATGTGATTAAAAACGTTTTACTCCGATACGATCGGATTAGTTCGCGTTAAATTGTAGCTTTCGTGGAATCGATGCCGGGGAAATGCGGTACTAGGCTTTCGAAACGCTTCTACCATTTGTATTCATTCGGCGTTAATGAAAGGCTAGATTAGAGGGATTCGCAAAGTTCTATTCGGAAATTCTTTTACCTCGCCCCACTCCGCTTTGCTTCTTTCTCTTGCTGCGAAACAAAGAATTATCCGGACTAGTCACGGTTACTTTATCCCGAGTTAACCACGAAAGCATCCAGTCTTTAAACTTATTGAAGTTGTAGAACATTTTTCATTACGTAAGCCAGCACGCACGTGCCGAGAGGATTAATGAATTATATTTTTTAACGTAGTTTAACATGATAC
>NW_017163422.1:231672-368139 GCF_001652005.2 Ceratina calcarata | reverse complement strand
AATTTGATACTCTGTCCCATTCGTTATGTTTATATTGGTTTTTTCTTAAAAATTTTATTTCATTCTATTCCGTATATCGGAACGTCTGCTTTCTCCATCAATGTGATTAAAAACGTTTTACTCCGATACGATCGGATTAGTTCGCGTTAAATTGTAGCTTTCGTGGAATCGATGCCGGGGAAATGCGGTACTAGGCTTTCGAAACGCTTCTACCATTTGTATTCATTCGGCGTTAATGAAAGGCTAGATTAGAGGGATTCGCAAAGTTCTATTCGGAAATTCTTTTACCTCGCCCCACTCCGCTTTGCTTCTTTCTCTTGCTGCGAAACAAAGAATTATCCGGACTAGTCACGGTTACTTTATCCCGAGTTAACCACGAAAGCATCCAGTCTTTAAACTTATTGAAGTTGTAGAACATTTTTCATTACGTAAGCCAGCACGCACGTGCCGAGAGGATTAATGAATTATATTTTTTAACGTAGTTTAACATGATACTTGTTGTCATATTATTTAAATTAGTACAGAGTATTTCTGAATAGGCGACGGATTAGACTTGTTTCGAGATCCAATATCTGAGATCGAATCACACAAATGGTTCTAGTCTAAATATTCGATTCGAGATCAAAGGCGTCCTAAGGTACACTCGATTACAAGCGAGCTATCAGCGGACCGTAAACCCCTCGCCCATCGGCTAATATACATTTAAATTAATCTGCCGTCGGCTACATGCCCGATCTTCCCTGCAAATCTTGCGCGGTGAGAGCGTCTGATCATTGATCGTTCAATTTTCTCGCCCATCACCGCTATTGTCGACGGACCACGCTCGGGTATAGCGATCCGCATGTACACCGTCAACTTCCTGGTAGAGCCTCCTAGAGAGGAATGGGAACACGAGGGATTTCCATTCACCTGATGCTATTCAGACTTCTGGCTCGCGCGCTGCCTGGTCGGGTCAAAGCTATTCGGGCGTCGCGTCGACGCCTCGTGTGACGGTGTGCCGGAGATTTCGAGATCGATACTGCCAGTATCCAACGCCGAAATCGGCTTCTTCGGATGGATTGGAGCGTCGATTTCGATGTTCAACGGCGTGAACGAGGTCTCGCGAGTCACTTCGCCGAGATCTCTTGCACGCCACTTGCCTCAACGACGCTGCAAATCTTTCCTGAAGCGTTCTCAGGCTCGTAACTCAGACGATCTTTCAATTTTTTATCTTATCCGTCTTTGAACGACACACCGTAATAGGCTTTGTTCAGTTTCAAATGAGTTACGTGTAGGCGATTCATAGTACAGTCATATGATGGATTATAAATTGATTTTGTTAACAGAATTTCTTCTATGTCGCAAAAATTTAATGATTATCCTTTGTTAATCGGTATTTCGAGTGATCAAAGTTCTGTTGTCATTGTTTGAAGAAAAGCTGAGCATGTTTCATTGCGTCCTGACGAAAAATTCAACTGGAATTCGCAGTAGAACAATTTTATTTCAGCGAAGCTACGAATGAACACGTTTGTTGCATCGTAGACGTGCCTGGGAGCGTATCCTAAATTGTGTGATACACTGAAAGCGATACGGTTTCCATGGCGACTTTGAACCCAAGGTACGCCTGCTTGCCAAGCTCCGTCCTGTGATCAAGTTAGAAAGATCTCTACTACATTCTACAGTTTGACTTCGGAGTACGTATGTTCTGTTTTCCTGTTATTCATAGATCCCTCTTCATCTTTTCGGCTTTTCATGTAAAGGAAAATTTGATCTGTGCACGAATGGTTTTCTTGATCTCTATCCCGTTGCGAAACGTGTTCGGTGAACGTAAACCTCCTCGTATGAATATATGATAAGAAAGATAAGCAATAAGTCGAAGGATGCGGGTGACGTTGGCTGAAGTCGACAGTAATGGATTGTTCGGTCGCTTATCATTTTCGTTGAAGAAATCATTGGAAAGGAAAATACGTAATTTAAGAAAAATACGCGAGGAACGTCCGATGATCGAAACGGTTACATAACGATGATCCGGTTAAATACATCGTCTGTTCGATTCGGTTTTGTTTCCAGATTACATTAGAAATCGATCATGTTCATATGTCGCTCTTTCGAAGTATTTCGATAATTATTTCAACAGCAATGTTTATGTGAAGTACGCGCGGATTGAAATTTTTAGGCGAAGCGTCGTACGAGGCTCGCACGTACATATATTGACACACATGGAGGCAGCGGGAAAAAGAGTCCCGGTGACTCGGACTTATAACGCAATTGTGCGACGTTTAATTCGATAAATTAACCTCTGCTCCTGGTCGTCGTCGGGGTCTACGCGGCCTACATGGGACAGAGAGAGACCGAGAGCCGACCGGCTAAACCGCGGCAGGAAATCTCTTCAATCTGCCCTGATGCGCCTCGTTAACGAGCGTTTGTTTTCTTCCGTCGTGCTCGCCGTTTGCCATCCTTCGGTTTCTTTCCTCCTCTTTCCGTCCCTTTCATCCCAGCCACCGTCCAACGCGTCGGTCCACGCTGGCCCGCTTTGTTTCAACGGCACCGTTTCCTTTCCGAACGTTCCACGGCTTCTTCATTCAATTCCGCGTCCCCGTTTCTGCTCGGCGAATTTCGCCTCTTCGCTCCTCGCATCGTTTCTCGCGTGTCTTCTCACATTTTCTGCCAAGGTGGCCCACTCTGTGCAGCTGCCTATTCTTAGGCGCAGAAAGTTTCCGCGTTTTTTAGCCCTCTGCCCTCGATGCCATTCAAGTTGGATTTTCCTTTTACGCCGACCCGTATCGTTTCTCTATATATGTCTTCTATACTAAGGCTCATATTTTCCAATCACTTTTAATGGTTTCCCACGATGTCCAACGTTTACGGTTGTTTTATCATCTATACCAGATTTCAGGTAAATCCTTTCTCGAATGGAGTTTCATCCACTGTGCTTGGCTCCGGGATGGATTGATTCGTACGCGTTGGTCGAACAAATTTTGACTCGAACTACTTGAATTTCAGTGAATCACTGCACACTCCATAGGGATGAACGAAAATATTCCATCAATTTTAATGAGCAGTTCAGCAATTATTTAAATTGTATGGATGATACATCGTTGGTAAAATACTGACGAGAATTTGATTTCTGAAAAATGTTTACGTCATCTCAGAGGCTTGAGCAGGTTGAAAAGACGAAAGCCGTTCGCGTGCTAAGAAAAGAATTACACTGCATTGTTTTATTTCAAAGAAACATTTTAACGTCGGCGTAGGATGTATCTTTTTTTATACCGACGTCGGGGCATGTGCGAGTATGCGTGTTGGTAAGTTGTGGCCGATGCTCGAGATGGACTCTCATTTTTCAAAGTGCTTTCGCTCTTTTCCGTCCTCTGGCCGTGCACGTGCACATTGTTTCCTGCTCCTAGAAAGTCCGTCGCGTTCCGGCAGACCGTCGGGTATTAAGCCCGGGCCCTCCCCACGCTCTTTTCGTTGACGGAAATTTTATTTCTGTACCGCTGCCTTCTCGAACGCGACGCGACGCGATGAATTGAAATTTGATGAAAAATTCCTCTGTACAACCGCGGAATATTTTTGTTTTAGACCTAGGATATTTTCGGGTTTAATCCGTGAGGCATACAGAATACAAATCTTCATACACAATTTTTTAAAATATCAGCTGTAAGTCTTTAAGAGAAGTCTTTGCTTCATTAGATTATGTAGATCTACTTATACTTTAGTGTTAGTAATCCTTTAATTATGCAACGAGATTTTCACTTAAGAAGTATCGTAAGAAGTTACCATCCGATTGCTTTTACGCGCACAACAGTAGATATCAATGGTACAGCGATATTGCCTCTGGGGAGTCAATAAATTCCGAACACGCATGAAATACGACTGGATCACGTACTTTCCGGAATCAAAGAAAATGATTCCCGGTTGAAAAAGCTTTACGATCGTTTTATCATTCAAAATATCGCGCACGTCCCGGTATCAAATCCATTTTATATGTGATACGTGCTGATGACACGGAACAAGCATTATCGGGTATAAGAGGGAAGAAACGGCGACGCTCGCGCGTTCCTCGAGGTACGCAATAAACCTTGAGTAGCCTTCGGATTACCCGTCTGTTGTTCCGTACATCAGCGAAATTAATTTCACCGGTGGCTCTTTGTAAGCGGAACAGAGCCTCCGCGTTGTTGTTCGCTCTCCGAGGAAAAATATTTTACCTTCCGAATGATCGAACATAAGGAAAAGCTGAAACTACGTCCAATGTATTTCTTGTTTTCAATTTAATTGACATCACCGATGGTAGAGAATTTTTATTTAAATGAAGGACGCGAGATCTGGCCACCACTGAACATTCTATTCTAGTTCTATTTTTGACCTGTCTATTTTAGATTACTCTGACATTCTTGAGATTTGACTATTTAATTTAAGCCGAGAGAACGTTGAACAGTGTCATAAGCTTCGTTAATTATGTGCATTTAAATAATATATAATTCTTGATGAAAAACAAGATAAATATCATTATTAACGAAATTATGAGAGAGCAAATACAGCTCTGGTGCATAGAAAGCATTGATTTGTATCGTTCATTGAAGTTGGATCGTTAGACACGATTTGTGATTAGATAGTTGATTGTCTAGGATGTTTGTTGGTAGTAGTAGTCACCTAACGTCGCAGATCATTAATTAATGTCCACAGGCATTAGTACTGATTAGTAGGAGAAAGCAATCTGGAAATTGGAGACTCTGCTTGAACTAATGAATTCTACTCATTGTCAGCATGTTGAAAATTGAGTGTAATTAGATTTGTAATAATATAAAACATTGTTCGTCTTCTCTTTTATATAATTATTTAATAAATCCTGAACCAACGCGCTGACGATATTCCATGGAATTTTTCAATAACTAAATACCTTATTTTACCACTGTAAAATTATCTTGAACAAGATTCATAAACGCATCTCGAATTCCGAAGCTCTCCCGTTAAATGAGAATTTCTAGGGAACCTTTGTAATGTGGAACGCTTCCAAATATACTCGCTTCGAAATTTTGCACGCTATATTACGGAAACAAAAGAAATTCACGTACACGTACCATAAAGCACCGGCAGCGTTATAATTCATTTGAGAGCGTCCCGGTCAAAGGAAGATCCAAAAGCTTTTCGCAATTAACGTTGTGAAATGGCTTCGGAAATTTTCGAATAATAAATTAACCATCGAATCTTAACGCAAACAATAATTAAATATGTCCGAGTGTCGCTCGCACAGGGGTGGCTGAATGGTTTATAATGACAGGATGTGTTGATACAATCTGCCGTTCGATTGTTAGCCTACGTGCATATAGACCGGCACGTGACGTTGACATATTCGAATTATACGGCTGGCACGCTTAATAGAACGGTATCAGACCTTAAGATGGAACGTATTCCTTTGAACGCAACTGCTCATTACGTCGATCGCAATGTAATTACTTTTCAAGATTAACTGTCGCCGATTTTTTCGGTAAGAAAATAACACGCGCATATAGATTCGTTTTCTCTCTTAATAATTATAACGGTCTTTGAATATTAAATCACCGAGAATGTCATTTGGATATTTTTCTACGCTCCGGTCATCGAGCCCTCGTACCTCGCTTTAAATAACTTCTATGCTGCTTCCATTAGAACTTCAATTTATACACATATTTATTCTGTGTGTTACAAGAAATAAAAGACTGGGTGAATAAATAAATAAATAAATAAAGAAATATTTGAAAAGAATATTATCTTCTTTTTGTGTAACAACGATGATATCATCAAGCCAGTTTACCCGGTCTGAAGACAAGACATTCTCAAATCCATTAGGTTAGTCCTCCGCTGGCCACTTATCGATTCGACCTGAGCGAAGTCAGCGAAGCCGATACTTTCATCCTTTGCCGCGCGGTGAAACTTCTTGCCGTGAAATCGTCTGTAAAATCGATGCTTAATCTTCTATGATCGGTCTAGGATTGCAATTTGCCGGATGAAGTCGGCTGAGCTTGCACGTCGACTCTCCTGCCGTACGATAATCCCGTTTCCCGTCCTTTTTTGATCGATGCGCAGTCCCCTGTGTCTGTCCAAGTGAATAAATTTGCTCCTTTTTCGGTCAGATAGAATCCACTGTGGTTTTCTCCACTTTTTTATCTGGTATTCGGTTCAATTTTTACCGAGGTTCTCAACTGAAAGAGTTGAAAGTAATGCTGCAAGATGTATGAAGCGATGGAATGTCTTATTCAATGGAACAATTGGATTGTTTATTATGGAAGTGGCGGTATTTCCGAGCAAAATTGAAACAGAACAAATAGCTCACGTAGAATTTATGTAGTATGAATTTTTCATTTACTCATCGATTATGGAAACCCTTAAATGCTTCGAAATAAAAAAGATATGATTTATCTCGCTTTCGTAGTAGATAGTCCAACTGGTCGGTACTGTTTTTAATTTCCATCGTATTTTAAAAAGCATACAACTCCAATATTGAAATGAGTAATTGTCGTATCGCTTTTAAGCGGAACAATACGGAATGCAAAAACATTCTCTGTTGTACTATTGGTTATTAATATTCGTTAGGTGTACTGAGAGAATAATTTAGAGACATGAAACATGTCGCAAATACGAGGACACGATATTAACTCGTTGCAATATGTAGATATTGATTGGACTCGCAAGAGATATTGATAATCTAGTATTCATGCGCTTTGTTTATTCGTTTCAGCAAGAATTTATTAATATCGTTGTCGACGAGGGATCGGAGAGGAAAGTGGTTTTCAATTGTTCTCCGAAGAGCATTATAATGTCGGAATAGCAGAAATATTTGATGGGTACATACCTTGAAGGCAGTATAGAAATAAAAAGGGGAAACGAAATTTCAAATATTTACGCGCATATTAAACTGAAGTGCGTAATTAACTTGCACCGCGATCTACACGTTTCGTATTCAATTAATTTCAGGTGGGGGTTATTAACAAATTTAATTAACGCTAAATAAAATAATAATCCCTCACACGAAGTGGCTGCGTTCCAGTTTCGAAACTTCAGTCAAAGCTAAAATGGATGATTATTATAAAGCGTTCCATAGTACTAAAATATTAATCAGTCACAAAGTTTGCCAAAACCATCGAAGGCAGGTTGAACATTTTTAGGGCAGAGGGATTTAAGTAAATTAAGCAGGGATTCCAAGTCCCTTCTTTATCGCAAATCTATCTCTTTCGTCACGCAGATTCGAATCTTGGCCGGTTCATTTCCTGCCAAAGAGGATTTCCAATGATTTTATATTCGATTCCTACAGAAAGACGATCTTACATTTAAATGAGAAAGACCTGCATTTTCCTCGAGTAAGATTTTCGACAGACTTTCCCTATTACATTCATCACTTAGTATGACACGTAATCTGTATATTATTTAGAAGAATTCTTTAACGACAATATATTCTTATCTGTCCCAACATTTCTCAGCTACGTCTTTAATACTGTTCGATCTGTCTACGTTAATAAAAATATAGATGAGTCTCGCTGGATCCGATGGTATGTGAAACAATTTCAGAGGTTATTGTAAGAGTCGATGGTTTACGATAGTTCAGCGGTTTTGTGGATCTCACGTAGTTCTGAGTATTCCAGTGGTCTCTGGAGATACGAGGAATATTGAACGACATCAAGAATTCGTGCGGTTCTCTGAATTCCTCGTGCGAGTGTTTATTAACATTAGAGAGAAATTTCATGAATTCGTGGCTTGGATCGAAGAAATTAGAAACATTATATGAAGTATATTCATCGAAGTACATTATATCAATTTCTGACGAGACTATTCGTTATTTCTCGATTTTATTATTTTTACGATCTTCCCTAGATCTTCAGATTCTCTTATATTAAGTTTTACGAGTATAGTATTATCGGTATTAGATCATCCGGGTGTAGCTTCGTCATTATTAGGTTTCTTACGTGCCTGACTATCTTTATTAGCCTTGGGTCGGTCTATAACGATGCCTACGTGTACAGGTATCCGCGTTTCAACCTGTCGATATTGTATCTTATTGCTCCAGGTGTATATTATACATACATATATCTACATAGTGCTCGGAATCCTTGTACTCTATATTTAAACCTTCACAAATCGTGCGTTCTTCTTACCGGAAACGCCCTTAAACGAAACGTTTCTTTTAACATTTTTTTAACCCATAATAAGTGTACTTCCAATACGCATGGATTCCATAATAACTTGTTAGAAACTTTATTACCTGCGTTTTATACGTACTTACACTGTTATTGAAGCATAACTTGCGCGAGATGTGCACGAATAATTTGCAATAAAATGCTTGAACCCGACGGGATTATTCAAGTAATTAGGATTTCCGTCCAATCGATTTTAATTATGCGATTACAGTGCATTTAGAGGCAATATCATTCCTGTTTTGTATTAATCCCTTCGGTGGACCGCTTTTTATAATAATTCATCCAACGCTCGCTTCATCGCAAACAGGGTAAATGTTATATGCATGCATAAAGAAATATCGTGATATATTTTAATGAAACTATCATGCAGCGTGACGCGGGAGCCACTTTTTAGGTTTACGATAGTTCAGCGGTTTTGTGGATCTCACGTAGTTCTGAGTATTCCAGTGGTCTCTGGAGATACGAGGAATATTGAACGACATCAAGAATTCGTGCGGTTCTCTGAATTCCTCGTGCGAGTGTTTATTAACATTAGAGAGAAATTTCATGAATTCGTGGCTTGGATCGAAGAAATTAGAAACATTATATGAAGTATATTCATCGAAGTACATTATATCAATTTCTGACGAGACTATTCGTTATTTCTCGATTTTATTATTTTTACGATCTTCCCTAGATCTTCAGATTCTCTTATATTAAGTTTTACGAGTATAGTATTATCGGTATTAGATCATCCGGGTGTAGCTTCGTCATTATTAGGTTTCTTACGTGCCTGACTATCTTTATTAGCCTTGGGTCGGTCTATAACGATGCCTACGTGTACAGGTATCCGCGTTTCAACCTGTCGATATTGTATCTTATTGCTCCAGGTGTATATTATACATACATATATCTACATAGTGCTCGGAATCCTTGTACTCTATATTTAAACCTTCACAAATCGTGCGTTCTTCTTACCGGAAACGCCCTTAAACGAAACGTTTCTTTTAACATTTTTTTAACCCATAATAAGTGTACTTCCAATACGCATGGATTCCATAATAACTTGTTAGAAACTTTATTACCTGCGTTTTATACGTACTTACACTGTTATTGAAGCATAACTTGCGCGAGATGTGCACGAATAATTTGCAATAAAATGCTTGAACCCGACGGGATTATTCAAGTAATTAGGATTTCCGTCCAATCGATTTTAATTATGCGATTACAGTGCATTTAGAGGCAATATCATTCCTGTTTTGTATTAATCCCTTCGGTGGACCGCTTTTTATAATAATTCATCCAACGCTCGCTTCATCGCAAACAGGGTAAATGTTATATGCATGCATAAAGAAATATCGTGATATATTTTAATGAAACTATCATGCAGCGTGACGCGGGAGCCACTTTTTTTGCGGCTCGTATCAAAGAAAATCCGCGATCCGATCTCGAGTCTTCTTTTTACATTTAAATTACGCGCTGAAAGTTCGAGGCACAAAGGTTTCCGTACCCTTTTCGAGTGCATATCAAATCATATCAGACGTATCATCCATCCTGAAAGACGTTCCAGTTCTCTGGTCCTGTCCTCGTACCTTGTTCCAATTTTCGTTAACCGGAGAATCGGTACCTCCATAAATTCATTTAGAAGAAAAATATTTTCCCATTTTTGAACGCTTAATAGCATTCCCTTTTGGACTGTGCAGCAATCTTTCTTGTTAGACGATAATAATAATTCAGCGGAAATTAATTTCTGCTCAAAGGGGCACGTCGGTGTCTCTGAATGAAACGCACTGCGATGTTATTCAGTACTTTATTAAGATGGTTCCGCGTGACGGTGTTCCTTTTAAAGAGAAACTCGGGCTCCATTTCCGTCTTCACGTCGAACGCGTTCGCATTTATCAAAAAACCGTCCTCCATTCAGTGCCATCAGCTATTCATATTGAGTCGCGTTTAATTAAGGAATAATTGACGCGTAATCTGTTATTCGAATTTCAGGCTACCGGTAAACGGGCCGACCAAATTTCGGCCTATCTCGTTACCAATAAAGTAGATTACTGGAGACAAGATGTCACTTCAAATAATCAATGTTCGACGAACATCGATTCTCTGGCTTCGCGGTAAATAATTATTCGTCCCATGGAATAGCGTCCGGGGAAAAATTCTGCTATAGCCGTGCTCGAGCCTGAAGTGCGGCGACAATTTTTTTGGCAGACATTCGTAATTTCTCATCAGCCGGAGGACGTTTGCGTTTGTATGAACATCCACGCGATACACGAAAACTCCGCGTGTCGTGTGGCCCGGCTATAACTCGTTCCGTTCTCGTGACCGCGCGCTGTTCGCGAGTGAAAACTCGCGGGAGACAGGCAGTTCAACATTATGATTAGTCGAGCACGCAGAATTTGTCGCGTCGAGAAACTGGGTGGTTGTAAAATACAGCTGGTAATTGGCGACGGGGCGCGTCGGGAGCCGGTAGCCACGTTTCTTGTAAAACGATCTTCGATACGGACGACGGAATAGGCGATCGATAACGAAGATACCACGGCGACGAGCTTTGTACAAGGCGTTACGTCGGGGCAAAAAGTGGCTAAGATAGACCGCGGCGGCCATCTCGTGTACGCGAAATGCTTGAATAATGCATCGGACCCGCGTAATAAACTGGTCGACATGCACGCTGTCGTGTGCTCTCTTTAGTCCCAGGAATCGCTACGAGGCTCCTGGTACATATCCGTTTCCTTCCACTGAAATAAATCAAACGTCTCAAATACGTTCCTCCCCTTCTTCGTTTCCTGGTTTAATCAACGTTTTCAATTGCAATTAGATTTTTATATGAATCTTCGTTTAATTCTAGAATTTGGTACAACACCTGTGGCACGTTTCTTTAGAATAAAATGAATACATTCTAATATTGAATACATTCTTTCGATCCGGTTCAATTAACGTGTTTAGCTGCAATTACATTTTGATAACAATCGCGTAAATGAAATTTTCACGGAACTGTGTTTTAGAAATTTGCATCTAAGTGTTTCTATTTTATTAAGGAATTAGGATATTCCGCGTTGTAATACACACTTGTATGCAGTTCCTGTACGGGCGAAATTGAGGACTAACAAAGTGGGATTTAGTGTAACGAATCCCATTATAAAGTTTTGTTCTAATTCCGCGCGACGTCGCGTCGTGTACAGTGACTACCTCGCAGCTGAGAATATTAAAAACATATTTTAATTAAAGTTGAATACCATTTATGTGTACGAAGAATTAAATTAATTCTGTGCTATTAAATTAATTCTGTTTAAGGAGAAAAGTTTTGTCGTAGTTTTGCTACTTCTTGCTGTTAGACATTAATCGGTAAATAGACGAAGTAGAATGCAAGCTGAATTGTCACAATCACTATAAATTTTAATATCACCTCTTTATTTCTTTCGTTTTAATAAATGACTGTTGAAACAAGCACTTCTACAGTCCGTTCACTGAGATACTCAAAGTCTATCAAACGCGTGCATTTAATTATCGGACTTGTAACACCGATCTGACAGCGAACTGATTTAATTAGACATACTAACTCAAGCTGAAACAAGCTGTCAGTTCTGCACAATGGTCGAAATATACAAACTATCGACTTAATTTACTGAATCATTCGGAAAGTACATGTTACAAAAATGTAATCTTATAAGAATGGCAAAATGATAGTTTTAGTAAATAAAAAATTCTAGGATATGGTAAACTACGTGTTAAAACGCTTGAACAATTTAAAGAATATTCATTTTATATTACCTGAGATCGTCCGATTATAAATATTACAACATATTAATAACATACGCCTTTGGCTAGTTCGTTAATAAATGGGTATTAAAATAGAATGCGATACGCAGACGCGAGCACATTTTTGTACCTCTGGAGATTCAATTTGTTAACGATTTTACCCGGCGTTCGATTTTCCGCGAGGCAACCGTTTGTCGGTTTGAGAGGAAACGAGACATTAATGAAGAGCTCGACGGCAGAAATACCTACCGCGGACCGTGACGGGCGAAGTCAAATAAAGAATCCGTGCATAATACCGAGCGATAAAATGAACGCTGCTTTGTACGCGTTTTACGCGCGTGCTGCTTCGTTTGTTTTATCCAACAATGTTCGCAGCCGAGCAAACGTATTACGACTTTACGAGTACCCCGGCCAGGCTGCTCTCTACCATTTATGAAACATTCGAATTAATTTTCTGCTTTCCGTCCTCGGCTCTTGTATCGCCGTTCCTCGTTTTGAATAGTCGTCAGAATTTTCGGTTTGTTATGTTCAACGTTTTATAAAAGAGCTTTGTGCTTCGCGTCGAAGGGATTAGTAAAAGTTTACGAGAAACGTAAAAAAATATCTATTTCGGCTTTTAAGTTTGGTGCTTATTTTTCATTAGAGGGGCACCTAATCGGACGTGAAAAATAAATCCGTTTTCTGTATCGTTAATATTCATTTTTTATATACAATGAGAAATTACATGGCAATAACTAAATAATTAAATTCTATACCGACTGAACTTGTTTATCAGCGTCGAGGCGTATACTTTGTACTTCCTGGGTTATTTATCTTACATTTAAACTTCCGACTGAAGTTAAGAAACGTTATTTCGTGCCGTCATAAAATACTTTCTAGCATGTTACGTACAACTTTGTTAAAAACATGGACTCGCGAGGGTTGCAATTTAGTATGCCAGCGAGTATAGACGACGCCGGATGACTTTGACGTTTGTCAGTAAACTCGGAGAAACAAGCGTGTCGTCAGTGGAAGCATCCGGAAGTTACGACAACGAAGCAATAACTCGTGTCTTGACACTTCGTTCAGCCATCAACTTGATTAGGTGATTTACAAAAGAGGAAACTTTCTTTCTTAGTGCTTCACGAAACTAACTGCAGTCCAGAGGTACATTCACATAAAGTGTAGAACATTATACAAATTAGATTTTCAGAAGTTCAGAACATTTCGCGTCGTGAACTGAATTTAAAACATCATATTATAAATACTTCATAGATCTTCATTATAAACTAAGTTTTAAAGAAAACTATGAAATTTATGAATCTTGAAACTCGTACATTCTGTTTAATACGTTCTTTTTAATGTATTATTTTTAATTCAGATGATATGGTTTCGTTCTCTCTGTGCCGCAATAATACTTTGTCGGTACAACCATAACGGGCTGTTCTCATACAGAATACGAAATTAGTCAGCGTTTCTCTCTAATGACAGAGACAAAAGCTTCTTAAGCTCCGTGGCTTAACTTGAACAGTGGCACAGATCCTTTGTTTACTATCAGGAGCTCTGTTATAGTTAGCCTTATGCAATGAGAACATTATAATTTCACCAAAATTAGTAGGTTACTTAAATCCATTTGATCCCAGGTCTAAAACAGCTTCAGAGAAAAATATAGTGTCTTATTTGTGTAACTCGAGCTTAATTAATTCCAGCAAACACATATTTTTACCATGATACGTTATTCCTTACTCTAATTGCAAGAGCTCCCTTTGTGACTCGATCTCTCTTTCTATTTTCCCACTTTTATATAAAAAGCATTTTCATGCGAGAATGTAGTATCAACAAACGGAAAACAAAAAGGCTCTCAGGATCCTGCAACCAATCTCAGATGACCACGGTACACATCCTTCAGAACGATATCAAATGTCCTCTATCATATCAAGCTCTAACTGCAAAGAATCTCACCCTATTCTCTTACCTCGTCTCTCTTTGTTCCCCTCGTCCCCTTATTTATCAGCAAACTATTAAACATAAAGCATTCCATCTACGACGAAAATTCATTCCCGTTAATTATCCAGAAACGCGATCCGTCTGATTGCTTCGGGCAGCTTTAATACTTTCCCTCGGCTGGGCGCTAGCCACAGATCGAAGCGCATTATGTCGAGAGGCCGAAATTGTCCTCGAACACGATACGAATTGTGTCCCGGTCGAAGTTCGGCGTCGTCACCAGTCGACTTAATCACGCGATTCATTTCGATGTAAACGCGGGGTGAGGAGTCCGGGGATTAATAATTCGCGCGCGTGCTGCTTTAATTGCGCGCAACACACGCCACGTCCACGGAAATATTCCTACGTGTACGTACGATCGACAGCAGACGGATTTTAATTGGCGCCGAGCGGATTTTCCACGTTCGTTCGATTCCCACCAATTTTTGAGGAAAACGAAACGGTCTCGTAGCCTTCTCTTGTTCCGTGGGACCGCAAAATTAGATCGAACCTCGTGGTTTCGCCATTTTAGTGAACCGATACTTTTTCGCCGCGACCGTATCGCTGGCACTGGCAGTTTTTGGTCTGGGAAATTAGTCGAGTCGTACAGATACGGTTGAATTTATGGTATCCGAGATATCTGCGCGGAACGGATATGCAAAATTCGAACATTTCTATGAGACAGCGAATCAATGTTGATTTATTATTGTATTAATGAATCTATTTTGAATTATTATTCTATTTTTATTATCCTGCATTATTTATTGCGCCACAATACTTATCTATGCAATTTTGAAATTGTAAATGAAGTTCAATGTTGAAACTGTATTCCGGAAATTACGAGAATTGAAACTCATTTCGTTATTTTCTCCTGGTTTTAATATCTCATTCCGAATTTTTGAAGTTTAAATAAAATTCTTTGTGTGCAAAGTAGAGCCTTGTGCAAACTGAAGTAAATTAATTGGTTTTTATGAACATACATTCCCTATTAAACATAGTTCCCTATTAAACTCTGAATCAAACTCAGAGAATTTTCCTGGACGAGAGGAACGTAGAAATTATTCAGTTTTCAACGTATGAAGTATGTCGAATTCTTCCTAATACCGAGATTACTTCATTATTCATTTCAATAAAAGTAATTTTAGATTAATAGAATGGTGTACGAAAACTTCGTTATAAGAACAGATATGCGAGTAATTAGCATTCGTCTCTGAGTATGCAACATTCATCCACTGAAAGCTAATAAATGATTCGTTTGGCGGAAGGGTTTAATTATTCATTAAGCGGTGTGCGAAAGCGTCGAGGGTTTAATTAGTATCGAAACAAGGAGATCCGGACAGGAATCGAATTCCGTTTTTGACACAGGAATGTTATTCTTATTGTAGTCAACTACGACTGAAATCGCACGATTACGATGACCCGGCTGCTATGATTTATTCATATGCCTGATGCTACGCGACGCAGATAGTATCCTCTATGACGATATTCAGACGACGTTCGCGCCACATTAGTATCGATCGTTCTAAAGCGTTTCGTTTAGGTCTGAAAGTGTTAAAGTTTGTACAGCCGTTCGACAGCAAGCAGAGAACGCGGCTGTAAAACTTGTGATGAAGTCGCGTGGGCAAAATTGGCGAAGTTTATGGTTTTAGATAACAGATGGTTCGATTCTCTTTTTGTTACGTTTTACATAAAGTAGTCATTTTCGGGTTTATGTTGTTGAGAGGTAAATAATGGGTAGACTTGTTCCACTTGTTTAGTTTCAATAATGGTTCGTAGGAAATGGATCAATTTGGAAACTATAGCTACTAGCTGATAGATATACGCTGTCTAAATGAAAGGAATTCTAAAAATTATAACAAATTATTTTAATATTAAATGTTATCTCGAGATTTATTCAAATTCTTAAAATTCATTCGTTCCGTTAAAAGTTTTTATCGTTCTTCTCCTAGTTGTCCCGAGCTTATTAATACGTACTTTACGAGAAAAGCAAAGCTCGACTTGTTCTACTTATTATTGATGATATGTTAGTTTTACCGAATGGTTCTTGCTCGTTCTCAATGGTAGAACGTTCGCACCGGTAATTACTTTTAAACCTTTTTGTGCTAACAATATGCATTGTTCACTGCCGGAACGAATATCGATTGACGGCGTTAACGTGTACTTACCGTCTGCTTACTCTCGAAGTAATGCGATCGAACGCGAGTTCTGGATACTTCAATCCTAAAACTGATCTGCGAAACAGTATGTTTTGGCTCGTGTGATTTACGACGGGACTTTGAGAATTTCAGTTTACATCGCGAGTCAGACCGATGAATCTCGAATTTCCTACAGCGTTGCAAAAACATGCTTGAATTGATGTATTTCGAGAGATATATAGCGTTTTCTGAGTTTAATTCGAAATTCTTAGTGGACGCGTCATATTTCGTGGAAGAAAACGTTGAAAATAAGATATTCAATAAACATACGTGTCGAATAAGTTCGGCGAGTAAGTGTCTAAGTTATTTTAGTTTCCACTACTCGCCTGTCGCGACAGAGGAGTTATTTTTACTCTATTACTATTTTGCGAACAAGAGAAGATAAGTTTTATTAAACATGAATTTAATTCGAGTTGGAGCGTTCTTCGAAGCTGTTCTCTGTTTTTTCATACGTATCAAATTTTCTCATTAATCCGAAAATTCGCGAATAATTTGTTTCCCTAAAGCCTTTGCGAAAACACAGCCTCAGCGAAAACTGGGAAGGGTTTAATCGTATCGCACGTAACTGGAGCTGTACTGGATGTCTGTTTGCAGAGAAAACTGCACCTGATTGTTGCACGTAAAGCTATGGTCACAACCGACGTGATCGCCAAGGAAATAAGAAGGATTATCGACTATCGAAGCGGTGCGGCGGCGCCTCGATTCTTGTTTTCGCGTGGAACCATTCGAGTGTCGCTCTTGCCATGTTCAGGATACTTATTTTTCTCTCAATGTCAGAAAGGAAACTTCGAGTAATTCAAGACAACATTAATTTAAGAGAATTTCGAGCAATCGCGAATGTTAAGTTTATTCCTTGATTTAATTAAATTATAAAATTCTACAAAAGATTCAAATTAGGCGAAAATCCTGTTGGGAAATTTTGCTTGAGGAAAATCGCGTACGCGTTTAATTGGATGTTTTGCAATACTGAAGATGAAAGAGAAAGTTACAAGCGAAACGTAAATGATAATTTAGATAAATAATAATTAACAAAAAGTAAAGGCGCGTTACAGAAATTAATAATAATGCGTATTAATCAAAAGTTATGAGAGATTAATATCTGTGTCAGTATTATCAATTTATGCGCCATTATTATAAAATAAGCTGCGTCGTCCTCGACATAATGATACATGATATAAATGATGAAACGATATTTCAATACTGCTTCTTCGTAATTTCACTTTTATTTCACTTTTATTTTATTTTAAAAATACTCACGACTTTCGAAGGCAACACGCTTGATCGTCGAAAGATGTCAATAATTACGCGATATCACCGCGGCGAGTACTAACGAATGGTAGAAAAATACAAAAAGCGGCAAAGGAAACTGGAGCTTGTTTGCGCGTTCCTCTTTACCTCTCGAAACGATTTTTCCCGAGGGTGTGAGAAGGAAATGCTCGGTCGCTGGGTATTTCATCGCTTCCCTTCGATATTCTCAGCGATCAACGCGAAGCACGAACAGTAACGTCTTTCATTTCTTTTTTTAACGAGCAAAGAAAAATTCTCGATGAGGTTCCATTTGCAACGTCAACAGTAATCGCAAAATTGACAAATTTTTTTTGCAACGATAAAACTATATATCGCGGTATTAAATAATAATAATTCATTAAAATATCGATCCTATTTTTATAAATATTATTTGTTTAAAATAAACTCAGACTATTCGTGATATCTTTCTGGAGGATTAGTTCGTTCGTTCGAACGAAGACGATCGTCGACATCAAAGGAAATTTCGTCACAATTTTGATTAAAGCACAATTATTAAGGTCGCCTGCGATGTCGAAATAAGAAATCTTGTTACAAGAGCTTCGTCTGCCTTGACATTCGAGTCCCTGTAATTTTTCCCATAACAGGCATTTTCATCTTTTCCAACGAAATTGAAGAATCTCGCTTTTAAGGATAATTAAATCTGATTAAATTGAATTACCTTAGAAAAAGAAATTGTTACTTCACATTCTTATTGATTAATAAAAATTAAATAGTGCCCTCGTAAATTTAGAATTCGCTCGCAGTGCAAAATCGCCGATAAACGGGATGTACGCTTATTCCGAAGCAAGAGTGTAACCGTTTCTCGGTCGTCTCTCTTACGTCCGCCCGGTAAAGTTTATCAGGAGGGGTATTACTCGACTGAATTTTATTGGCGTGTGTGCAATAAAACCAGAATCGCGGGAAGCGAGGGAAGTGGGCGAGGTTTGTGCCACTTGTCTCGTGCCCGCATGCAGCACGATCTCTGACGTGCGTCGAAATTTAATGCCGATGGTACCTGTATCCAGTACGAGAGTGCCACTGGCTCGTAAACGGCGTAATGCACTTAAGGCAGCGTCGGCGTGACGCGATTCGGCCCGGGGAATTTGTCGGACACCGATAACGCGCGATCGACAACGTCGCTTCGCCTCGCCCGGCTTCGGGTCGCTGAAATCGCGTTAACACGTTGTCAGAACGCGCGGTCGTGGCTTTCCGACGTCAAGATTGAGTCGTCACTGCACGCGTTCATGAATTCTCTACGATCAATCGTTTAATTGACGTTTATCGATAAAAAGATAGGGATCGAAACCATTTTTACACGGTTCCTCTATTTCTACATGTATTTTGACGAGATCCAATGACGTACTTAGAGTAATGAAAACTGAAGGGTTCTGAATGGTCAAAATCGTTAATTTATCACGTAGTAAACAACTTTACTTTTTAAAAATGATTGAGCAATAGATGTTCATAGGTACTGGACTTCCGATGTTACTAAAGATGAACAGGATGAGGAATATTATTCAATTTAAAGAATTAAGTTATACATTTGGATGAGTAAGATTGTTTTCTATAAGAAGGGACCGGAAGCAAGCCGAGCGCTTTAAAGGCGACAAGGGATCGTGAAGCGTGGAGAATCTTTTCTAATAATTACATTGGACAGTTTCAAGGAAAATTCAAAGAGTTCACGAATTCCTTGTAGAAACGATCGGAATGAGATAAAAAGCGTGATGTAATAAAAGAGTCAGGTGCTCCGTTTCTCTCAGTCGGCCAGGATACGTCATTCGTCGATTCAACCGGATCTTGCAGCAAATTAAACAAGGTTTCGGAAGCGGCGTTAAAGTCGCCGGTCGTCGAGAAGAGGCCCTACAGCCGGCGCAGTGCGCGTGGGCGTTGAGGTCGTCTTGACAGCTTCCTTCGTTTCAGTAGCGAGGCGATCGCGCGACGGAAGTGGTCCGCCACCGCCGGGAGGATGTTACAATTAATGCTGACCGGGGCTCGTTAGCACGTTTCCTTTTTCCCTGAGTCATCCCGATGGAAGTCATCGCCGAGGAGCCCGCCGCGCCGGTTCACGGCGGGGAGGCTCGTTCCAGGAGACGCGAACGATCGTCTGGACCGCGGTTAATGTTCCCCGCCGTAGCCCGTGGAGCCGAGTTTTTTCGTCGAGCTTCTGGTTCTCGTCCGGACGAAATTATCTCGATGAGAACGTACCGGCTACCGAAAAAAAAATTATTCGCATTCGGCGAACTTTTCGTTCCCACTCGCCAACCGATCTTTCCGCTGGTTTTCTTTTTTCCATTTTTAATTCTCCCATTGTGCTTGGATTGAAACGAACAGTGTTTGCTGTTTCTTTTGTTTTATTGCGTACATGTTTACATGACCCTAGTGTAAAAGAGATTGCATATATTATACAAAAAGTTAATTCATCGTCCGCTCGTATATTTAAAAAAAAATCGATTCTCTCTTTCCCTGTGTAAACGCAATTCTGGCTCGTGTCGAAAACCACTAAAATGAGATGAACGATAAATGATAGGAAGATCGGATAATCGAGTGGGGTGTACATGAATAGATGGAGAATGTCCTGCATCTTGTGAAGGAAAACAAACGACAGTGGCTGCTCGTTTCACAGTTAATTAGATCCGTGAAACTGGGTCATGGCGTTGGTAGTGAGTGCGAGCGAAATTCCCTGCAAATAAAAGAGTCAGGTGCTCCGTTTCTCTCAGTCGGCCAGGATACGTCATTCGTCGATTCAACCGGATCTTGCAGCAAATTAAACAAGGTTTCGGAAGCGGCGTTAAAGTCGCCGGTCGTCGAGAAGAGGCCCTACAGCCGGCGCAGTGCGCGTGGGCGTTGAGGTCGTCTTGACAGCTTCCTTCGTTTCAGTAGCGAGGCGATCGCGCGACGGAAGTGGTCCGCCACCGCCGGGAGGATGTTACAATTAATGCTGACCGGGGCTCGTTAGCACGTTTCCTTTTTCCCTGAGTCATCCCGATGGAAGTCATCGCCGAGGAGCCCGCCGCGCCGGTTCACGGCGGGGAGGCTCGTTCCAGGAGACGCGAACGATCGTCTGGACCGCGGTTAATGTTCCCCGCCGTAGCCCGTGGAGCCGAGTTTTTTCGTCGAGCTTCTGGTTCTCGTCCGGACGAAATTATCTCGATGAGAACGTACCGGCTACCGAAAAAAAAATTATTCGCATTCGGCGAACTTTTCGTTCCCACTCGCCAACCGATCTTTCCGCTGGTTTTCTTTTTTCCATTTTTAATTCTCCCATTGTGCTTGGATTGAAACGAACAGTGTTTGCTGTTTCTTTTGTTTTATTGCGTACATGTTTACATGACCCTAGTGTAAAAGAGATTGCATATATTATACAAAAAGTTAATTCATCGTCCGCTCGTATATTTAAAAAAAAATCGATTCTCTCTTTCCCTGTGTAAACGCAATTCTGGCTCGTGTCGAAAACCACTAAAATGAGATGAACGATAAATGATAGGAAGATCGGATAATCGAGTGGGGTGTACATGAATAGATGGAGAATGTCCTGCATCTTGTGAAGGAAAACAAACGACAGTGGCTGCTCGTTTCACAGTTAATTAGATCCGTGAAACTGGGTCATGGCGTTGGTAGTGAGTGCGAGCGAAATTCCCTGCATTTTCGAGTGTTTGTTCACGCTTTTTGTTTCGAGCGTAGAGAGTGACATTGTCGCTGGACCGCGTAATTTGCATTCGAGGAAGCCTTCCTAACATCGGCTCGAGTACCTCTAGCCACATCCTGGACAACGCTCCGCTCTCATTGAATGCGTAATTACGCGGTCGTTCGCTTCGCAAAATGTTCCATGAACCGTTTGATATTCTCTCGCATCGATTCCTATGACTCGTGATTTCGTTAGGGTCATCAGTAATAATCAGAATGATTTTGAGAACGAAATAGGATTCCGTTCTTTGTATTTTATCAGAATAGGAGTTTTCGATTTTTATTTCAGATTCAGAGATTCAACTTACAATAGCCTTTTTATTTCAATTCTTTGAATAAATTTTTGATTTTACGAAGATATATATTTTATAATTAATGTCGACAATAAATTACATGATGAATTTTTGCTTAATTTAATTTGCCGAATTAAACGTATACTCACTGTGTTGTATATAGTCACTTAAAATTTGCTAAATTGCAAAAATGCGAACTGCGTCACTTACTGAAATTGTGAAATCCTTTTCAATTCCATTTATTATTATTCTTTTTCAAATGGCAAATGTGCAACACAGATTATTATCACATAATTTTATATAGTTGCATAATGTCATTGCTTTGAAACGCAATTTCCTTATTACTCTTCACTACAGACATCACAAAGTAAACCGCTGGGGCGGAACGAAAAAGAAGGAAGAACTTTCTTTCTAAAGACAGTGAGTTTTTTCCATGTGTACTCGTGGACTGAGTATGAATTAAATTGTAAGAAACTCGCTCGGAGCAATTGCTTTGAAGTACGATGCTACACTCGCACGCGTGGGGGAATTACGCAGTTAATAACCATCTTTCTTGCGATTATGCGAGATTCCATTTTATTTCAATTTTTGCGAATATCCATATTGTTCCTATAATTCAGCTTATGAAATTAATAGTAATTCTTGTGCAAGTGAAATTTTCTTCGTAAATTATACTATTTGCTAAAATGCAGGATCAGGCGGAAGGAATGCTTTTATAAAAATGCCCTCTTTTTTCGGTACTAATATAAAACGTTAGAATTGGAAGTTTAATCATGCTGGGCGATTTAGAAAAGGTGTTTCGTCTGTATAGCCTCGCGAGTGATAGCTATTGCGCAGGCTTTGCTCTCGATGTTACCCATACCGATTGGTTTACGGCATTTCCACCCTTTTCCCGTTGCCACGGTTCACGTGGGTCACCGTTTGCCTCCCTTCCTGCCTTTGTACGTATACGCGCGCGTCCGATAGGTTCCATTTGATTAGCCGAGAGCGTTCGCGATAACTTCACAAGTCACCGAAATCCGACCTTTCACCCGAAATCTCGCTGCGTCGAGAATTCTCTCGTCGATGAAATTTGATACGTGATGATCGAAACAAATTCGATGATCGTTCCAAGTCAGAAAACTGGTTTATCGTCAAATGGATGTTCTGATGAAAAGAGAAGTGAGAGAACGTGCCGTAGAAAATTAAACGACTGAACGTGGTCTACTTCGCGATTTCTGAACTAATAAAATAACATTGTACAAACGTATAAAATTATTTGTATTAATAATTTATGCTACGTATTTGTTGTATCTATAGACATCAATCGATTATGAGCCTGTCACAGAAGTATAAAGGAATTTAAGATCTGATTCTATGAGTATCGTACATTATCGTACCATTCACTGTGTAAACAGGGTTATAAAACGTGTTACGCAGCTCTTATCTGAATTGCCAAACAGAAACTATTACCATTTCGATTTATTCCTACGTAATCAATAATTTCAATTCTAAAATCACTCTTAATAGAGACATCCCAGAATATTATCGAACAGTTGCGTTTTATATATATACCATTGAAATATATAAGACAGTACTGATAATACAATAAAAAATACAAAATAATACAGCCGAACAAATTCCGTGTATGATTGTAGATAGGAAAATGACAAAAAATAAGGGAAAAATAATCGCTGCAGAGAGGAGAAATTTTATTTGAACGTCAAGCTTCTATGATCGATACAAGTTTTGCACGCGATTTTCTCCGTTTAGAAAATATCGGCTCGTAGGTGTAGGGCGGCGCGATATCTCTGTTTTCAGCGACGCTGTCGTCGACGTCGACTTCGATCTTGCTGGCTTGACGCGCCACGATTCGATTGTATCCCGTCGCGTTCGGGTGGACGTCTTGTCACGTTATCAAGTGCGCCGAGCATTTCGATCCAATTAAAGGCACCGCTGCCGTGCCGCGTCGGATCGGCGTACTTCCGACGGGAAACCGGGACAGGTTCGGCGCGTGTACACCATGAATTTTCATGTGGATTTTGCACCGTCGATGGAGCTGGAATTGAAAATCATCCGAGCGAGGCCGCGATTCACCCGCACCGTAACAGGTATTGTCCCGCAACAGGTTCCCTGTAAATTTCGCTCGACACCTTCTGTCTCGCGAGCCACGCCGAGCTACATTCGAGGAGGAACGCGCATTACTCTTCCCGGCAAATGTTTGATTTGACGGGACCATCGATAAATAATTGAACAGATAACACGCGCTATAGCTGCACCGCGGTAGCAGCAGCGAACGCGTGTATACATCGCTTCCTACAAACAATTGTTCTATTATTTCTTTTTATTTCGTTTTCCGTCCGGGAGCCGGCTGATCGTTAAATAATCAACGATTTTTTTTATATTCAAAAGTTCCGCAATCAATCATGCTGGTGCTCGCATGTTTTTGTAAAAGTTCGACGTGAAATACGTTATTTAAAGCTTCTTTTATTTCAATTTCATGGGCAAACTTTGCGCCATTTCAATTAAAACCACGCGGAATTTTCTGGTTTGATTAATTAAACTTCAACATTGATCGTTCAATTGTATTCAGATATGCGGTTTCCCTTAAATAGACGCATTAAGTATAACAACGTTTTATGCATTTTTGCACTTTATACTTGCAGATTTACATCCGAGTTATTTACGGTAATACTGTTTATATTACTACTGTCATTATTGTCATACGTGCAATCTGATCGCGCTGGAAAGGCTGCGGTGACAATTGCGGGGGCGTTTATGGCACTTCGCGGTCGCGAATGTTGTGTCGCTGTACGCTCACAGATTTTCCCTCGATTAAAAATCACGCTTCCACGGTTGCGTTCGCGTGGTGATAAATTTCATGAAATTGTTGTTGGCTGCAGCTCGTTTCGTGCGACCGTAATCCTGGTTACGTAATACCAGAATCCGGATGCTGCGAGATTTAGATATACTCCGGAGCTTGTCGAGTCATGTTTTTGGAAAAAATAAAAAAATGATGAAAATGTTGAACGAAAAGATAATATGCTGAGCGGAATAGAAACATAAATTACCAATGAAGAGAAAATGCGTCGATTTGAATGGATTCGGGAGCGTATGTTATTGATTTGACAAAAGGGTAATATGACTCGCATTTCATTAGAATGAATGAACATTGAACTTTCATACCGTATGATGTAATGTCGTATAATGAACTTACGGAAATGAAATAGTCATTCATTGCAAATATCACATTTGTAGTATTCATATTCAAACGCTGATTATTTCATAATAATATTATACTTTATATTGAATCATTTCATTTTTTAATACACTATTGATTCGTTTAATTTCATAAATATATAATAAAAATAATACTGATCCTTATTATCGTCTATAATTAAAGAATTTATAGAAAATCTTTGAAAAGGGGTGAATATCAAGTGAATTTGTTCCTTTACGTGGATACAGCCGATTTCGTCTCGTTTATTCCAGGCGTGGGTGGCGTCGCGTCACGTTTGGGAGTAGAATATACCTTGACGAGCGCCATCATAAATATACGTCGACGGCGGTGGCTTCCGTGCGCTATGTCCGTCTTCGTCGATCGAGCCGTCGTTTGAGGTCGCAGGTTAAAGGTGAGACACGATGTGTCGGACCTTTTAATTTCCGTCGGCGGCCTTGAGCAGAGAAATCGTAAATTTCCTCCGCCAACGTACGCCACACCTGGGCGTGGTAGTCTCGTATAGGGTGAAGAACAAACGAACGTGTACGGCATTTTAATGTCAGTGCATTATTAGTGACTGGACTAGCGAAATTGTAATTCGCTCTTCTGATGTTAAACGACGCAGCTAACACCCTTTGTCCGATCTAACAACCGTGTGGGATTCATTAGGTTGCATATAACTCGCCTCTTTATTTCCACGCAACGTTCCATACGAAATTGTATTCCTGACGTTCAGTCGAGGTTAATACTCGCTCACGTCTGCTACGAAGTAATTTATACTTAATTATGTCGCGGAAGTTTGATAGACAGCCCTTTCTCTCTCACTAAGTTGTTGCATATTTGTCAATGGACTTTCCATAAAAATCGTTCAAATTCAAAATCCGCGGTCATGATATTTATCAGACCACGTCGTCTGTTTAAAAATTTAGGGAACCCGTAGATGCTTTCGTATCTCTTCAATTTTTAAAACGTGCAACCATTTCTCGGAAGCTCGACACCAGCTGTTCGTATCTCAAGGTTTTTGCGTCGGTTCCTCGTGAATTTTTTAGCAATCCATTTTGTACATACAGGTATACAATGCAGGTAAATACTATATATATGTACGTCTCTCGAGCAGTGAGAAAGTTCCGACCTGTTGATGGTCTGTAATCAAATTCTGTTTCTGGTCCAACGTTCAGACGTGGTTCCTTTTCCACGAATGGCCAAGCTCCTGCGACCGCAACGACCGTACGTGATGTTTACGGGAAATTTCAAAGTCCGAGGAGCCGGAAACCCGATATTTGCCGGGCCGAATTATCGTGAGAGATTGGGTGTAGCCTGCAATTCGTAATCGCTATACCGCCGAAGCCGGTTACGTTTGTACGTGTACGAAAATTGAACCGTATCATCGATATTCAACCCATGGCTATACGAGTCGGATGATTCTTTGATATGGCTTTGGAGAGGCGTAATGTTATGCTGTTTGATTACTTTCGGGAATGTACAGAGATATGAATAATTATTGCGGAGGAACAGATATTTTATTTATTTTGTTTTAAATGATCGTAGCTAAAATCGATTAAATGTACTTTATAGATATAAAGTAGTTTAATAGCAGGTAATCGAAATCATATGTAATTTTGTTTAGTATGTTCTAAAATTTTTTTTATCTTTGACGTACTCTCAATTATCAGCTGAAACGTAGACTGATTATACGATATCAGTAGCTGCTCGAAAGAACATACACGTCGTACGTTGAGAATGTAGGTACGCACGTATACATCGAACAAGTCACCGAGGCTAACGGGAAACGAAATTTGTTTCGACTCGTAGAATGGACCATGAAGGAGCGCTGCGCGAGCTGGTAGTAGACGAGCGGTCGTCCTCTCGGCTGGTGGCTCGACGGTCATCGACGGGATCCTGCAACGTTGAATCGTTCGCCCTGCAGGTGTTGCGCACGGCAGGTACGAGGTCGACAGGTGCAATAATCGGGGGTGACCCGGTTGTTGCCGCCGGGGCGGCGATGCGACGATGAGCTCGCTGAGGATACTACCATCCCTCTACACCCGACCAGAGGTTAGTAACCACGTCGTAACCACTTCCGAGTGACCCGGAATTTCTAAATTCATGTCGCCGTGTCGTGTAACTTACGTCATTTAACTTAATTTCTTGGGAGTTTATTATTAAAGTTAAAAATCTCTGATCTTCCTGTTTCATCAAAATTTTGTCAACGTTGCCTCATTTTCGTTTAAGTAATCAAAATGTAATAATAAAAGAGTTGAGTTCGTAACTTTATTACGACACACTTTAATGTGGATCAATATTTCACTATCTCCACTATCTGTTTCACTTCTTGTTAACTATTCGTTTATTGTAACAACGTTAAGGGTGAATCTTTCCAAATACCGTTTACCACTTTTTCATTAATTTATAATTGATTGGTATCAGTGAAGTTTCGATGTGACCGAAGGATCCGGTGGAAAGAACTCGGGGTGAACGAGATTGAATTAAAGTTGAAAAATTCATTTACTACCCTCCTCGGTTACTGTTTGAATGAGTTGCTGTGAATGTTCCCTGCAGCCCCGAGTAGTAGCAAGGCCGGGTCGCCTCGCAAGCTGTCGCAAGGTCGAGCACAGAGGAGCGGAAGCCGGTTCAAGGCCGAAATTAGTCGCTTGGCCATGGACCTCGAGACGAGGAACGGGACCGGTGGCAACGACGAGGAATACGCGAATATTCACTTCATCGTTGGAGATCGCAGAGATACGGTCACCTACAAAGCGGATCAGGTCACGGACATGGAGCTTAAGGGTAAGTACATTTCATTTATATATTATACATTTAATGGGTCTCGGAAACGTTGCGTCACGTATTGATTATCGACGTATTTTTTTTCGTCGACGTCATTTTACGAACGATACGATTCTACGATAACCTTATCTAATATCGAAGGAATAGATTGCGTTTATACAGTGAGATGTTTGTTGGAAGTTTTAAGTTATCTTAACTATCAATTAAAGAGAAACATGATATTAATGAATGATTCAAGAGAATTGATTAATTTTGGGTAAAATTTGAACAACGGTATAGTCGAATAGTCGTGTAATTTTTAATTAAACTTACGCACATTAATATTCAAGCAGAAGTAACTATCTGTTATCGATCACCTCGAATGTTAACGAGTCATCCTGAAACCACTTGACGGTGAAATAACGTTTCACGAGCATTCAATAGGTTCACCGTCCGGTCGAATCTTTTCATTCAAGATTCAACAGTCATCTTTGCCACCGCACTCGTCTTTCCCCGATACGAGGGCTGAAATTGCTCGATGCAGCTCCGAGAATATTCGATATTCGTCGGATCCATTCAATTATCGATCAGCGTGGCTAGACTCTTCCGGAGGCTCGAGTAATCTCGAAACGAAATCCTTCCCTTAACCCTGCGGCCCTCGTCTTTTCAGCCCCCGCGAGCAATATATGAAAGGGTTTGTAAGCACTACCGAAATTATGTTTGCTCACACTGTGACCTATCGACCGGACCGGACTTCCCGAGACCGACCCGCCGCCGTCCTAAGCTCTAACTTGCCAATCAAGCTTGCTTCACCCTTCGCTAAGCGGTGGAGGATAGAGCAAACGGTGATTTATGTTCGCGTATCTGTTTAGGCCAACGCTACGCGATGCGTCAGTTCAAATCCTGCGAACAGGGATCTCACAGAACATCAATCTAATAGATTTCTCATTTATTTCCTTTGCATCTATATTTGATCGGGCTTTCATGCCTATTGAAATTGCTGGGATCAAAGACTGAGAGGAATACCGAAGATTACTACGTGAATATATACAGTGATACTTAAAGATATTACAGACTTAATACCTCTATTAAAACCTGTTTTTCTCATAAAATTGTACTGCGTCAAACAAATGCAAGTAATCGTAATTGATCGAATTGTTTCATAATCATAAATCGTAATTCGATGACATGAGTGGATTAAAAAAAACATTCCCAATGTAATATTGATGGATCGTTATGTTAATGAGATAATAGATCATGTTAAAGCAATTTCATGCAGCTACCCACCCGTGTAATGCATAAGCGTAATATTTGTCAAACTGCATTTGTCATACAATTTATACGCTTCCCACTACATATGACAATGTCAAAATCAAGCTTGATTTAGACATAGTATAGGAAGAATATAAATTGAAGAACGTAATAGATGTTGATATTTTGTTCTTACAAGGAACAAATTACATTAATTTGGAAATACATTTCCCTGTTCAACGAGTTTCTGCAATAAATTGGATGAAGAGTTCCTTGTTGGATGTCATAAACGTTTTGAAACAGCTGTGGTCTCAGAGACTATATTAAATGAAAGCGATATTATCTAACAAACTTATTTATGATAAAAGAGCTCAACGTCGTTCGTAACCATTTCAGACATTATTCCCTTCTCAATATTGTTACTTGAGCTTATTGCATTAAATTCAAAAGCAAGAGAACCGTTTTTAAAAAATGCAATAGATTCCTGGTAAAGTAAGAAGATTCTTCGATAAAAAGACACGTCTCAATGCAGATTCGTATGAATGGGAACCTTGCCTGTGGAATTTCAGTGGATATCAAAGAAATTTATCTATCTTTCAATATTTCGTATTAAATATATCCGGTATTAGAAGGAGATAAAGAAAAATGGCTGTATAGATTCTCCATAGAACTGGCGCAAGGAAAGTTTTCATCTTAAACGCATTGGATTCACGTGTACAATTGTATCCTACGTATCGTAGTAGACATAAATACAACGTAAAATACAATTCAATAGATGTACAACTGTTGATCCCGTTTGAATGACATACATTTCAGGAAGGGAAGCGCTTTCCTCTTTTTTATACGTTCCTCTCTACTCGGTTTCCTTCATCGTCCTCGTAAAGACTATCTTCGCTGTCGTTCACTGACAGAACTTTAGAATCGAAATATAACAGATGATCGTCTTTTTTTTTCCGGTTACCATTGCATTCTCTTCCACGACAGAGCCTTTCGCTCTAACGATGCCCACGTTCTTTCCCCTTTGCAATCCCGTGAAACTCATTTCCCGGGTTAATGGAAATTATGGGATTTTCTGTAGAGACGTCAGACAACGCGCGGATACCGTTTCGTTGATTTCAGTAGGATTTTCTGGGCTCAACGACGTTGAAACGTTGTTGCCGACGTTTGCGCAAAGCTCTTGAAAACGATTCATATCATTTTCCATTCGGTGAATTATGAAAATTAACTCGGGTGCTCATCGTATTCGCCGCAGTCGATTTTCCGCCTGTTCGCTCGTTACCATCTCGATCTCCTTAAACCGCGAGCAACTTGATACAACAGCTCGTCGTACAATCGGACACCTCCCGGCAGAGGTAGCCGAGCGCGGTTAATTGCAAACTGTTGCACACCGTGTACCACGCGACGCCGGAGCTTACCGTTGTCTCCTCTCATTTAATTCGCAAGTAAATTCCTACCACGCTCAGAGATGTATTACGACTATTTACACAGCGACCGAATACTTTCTGTACCGCACGCGTATGAGCTCAGACGTCTGACCATTGTCATCCGTGACTACTTAAACCTCAATCTCGAGCATATCTCTTAGCCTGCTTAATTAGGCGGCGTCCGTCCCGTGTCGTTTGTTTAAAACCGTTTAGACATAATTGCTGCATTATGAATTACGACATGCGAACTCGTGTCAAAGTGCATCGGCGTAATTAGGTATGATAATGGTATTACAATTTATGCTGGCTTGCTCGCTGGCTAGTTAATGGAAATTGCTTTGCCATCAATGCTATTACGACAGAGAGTCGCCGGTGTTACAAAGGGGACGCACTCGAAACACATACGCCAGTGCGGGAGAGAGAAAGACAGTGGATCCTGTCGATCCGGCGAGAAGTCACTTTGCGTGTCCCCGTATACGCGACACGGTCTTCATTCCGTCGTGCCTCGAGTCGTTCGTCCTCAAATTCTCACGACAGTCGATACCTTAAAAAAAACCTGGCTCTCAGTAAAATCCCCTCATCGATCTCGTCTTTCTCTCGTCTCCGCGTGCCATAAATATTCGAGGAATACGTCTTCGCTAAACGCTTCTTGGGCACGATTAATCAATAAATTCCACCCCCTCTGGTAAAGTTTTTTCTCAAAGCAACGCGTCTGCGAGACGCGAGGAAATTTTAGAATATCAGGGAGGAATGCATGAGAGAAATGGTAGGAATAAACTTGAGATTTAAAGTTGCAGGATAAACGTCGATTATACAATTTTAATATACTCGTGTATTCATCAGAATGTGGTAAATTATAAATCTCTTTAATCTCCGCATTTATCCACTAAATTGCGAGGGGACTCGTCTCGGTGCGGTTTCAGTCGCAAAATCTAAAGAACTGTCTTTTATCCTTCGCGAAGCTCACTGACGAATCACCCTTCTATGGAAACATACGGTCCAAAAATAGATTGATCGTTCGGCCGGTTCTCACTGCTTTTTAACCGCCCACGTCTCTTGACGCGGGCTTCGCGAGGTGAGCGTGTTGTCGATATGTTCTTCCTTTCAGTTAATTAGAAGTCTTTTCAACGAGGCTGCCCCGGTGTCGTACCGCGGAAAAATCTGCCGACGGTGCGTCGAGCCACGAATCGATATCGTTCGTATGGTAAATTGACCCTTATTGTCTGGGTAGCGTCGCGAAATTCTTGCTCTTGTGAAAATGAAAGCTGTAAAGGACGAGGGATGAAAATAAGATCGATGGTTCGGTCAGATCGGATATCGTGTTCTCTCTTGAATTCGAGTAGTTGGACGGTATTTTAAGAAAATAAATTTATATCTCGTTGAGCTTTTTATTTAACATTGACCTCTATGATCGATTGGTATAATGTTTTCTACGAATAAAATTGCCCGCGCTTAAGCTAACGACTTTGACAGTTAAAATTCTACTTCGGATTCAGTGGATTCGAAACTTCCCGCATACGTTCTTCTTAGGGACGCTTAAAGTTGTATAAATGTTGCGAAGTCTCCGAAAACTGCGAGGCATTTTTCACCCTCGTAACTACGCGGTGATAATGTACGAAATTATCGTTTGTACGCTCGGAACGGTATAAGTGGCGGCAATCGAAATTTAGGAATTCAATGAACGGAGCGGATAATTCGAAATTAGTACTCGATATAAGATAATGCGTTAATCGGGCCAATCGCTAATGACATGGTTAATTGGTTCGTTATTTCGATCGAACAAATTGGTCGTTGAGCAAACAGTATCGTAACGTTCAATTTAGGCAGCAATTACCAGCTTGCTAAATTATTGCTCCATGGATACCTACAACAATTTGTTTGAAGCATCGTTGAGCATTATCAGCCGTTCCAAACCATCCATCGGGAAAAATTCCAAACACAAAAACAGAATCAATACAAAGGGTCGTTGAAATTGATCAGATATTTGTTTAGTTTTTAATTACTTCCATTCGTCATGAGAGGCAGTATAAAACAATGGTTTTTCAGGGAATATTCGGGCCCTCTGTACTATTATTTTCCACATCAATGTGTCTATTTTATCTAAACCGTACAAAAATATATTAAATATATTATTAATAATTTTTCTTATGTAAGCGTATATTAACTGGGTTATCGATCTCTGAACATATACATAATACGAAGAACAACAATCCTTTTGTACCCATTTCGCACTATCCGAGCTCAATGCATGCACGTACACGACAGGGATATATTAAATCAAAACGCGATTGTTTGCGCAACGCGGTTCGCGTTAATGTAACGCGCGCCGTTGTGCGAATGTTAATGAAATTTGCGGCGCATAATCGGCGCGGATTTAGATGAAATTCAATAAGAATTTGTTCGTTCTAACGGAGTATAATTCCTCGTTCGTTTCCACAGTTAATTGATTCGCTGATAGTTGCATTCGCATCTGTTCGCTCATCCTTTATAGAATATATTCAGATAATAATTGAAACCACGATTAAATTATTTACGTGACATCGTTTCTACACGAGGGGCTTTAATTTGTTGAAGAGACAATAGAACTTAATTTATGAAGTTCAATTGAAAGAAAATTGTCATAAAGTTTTTGGGGAATGTGGGAGTAGATGATCGGTTCTCGTAACATATCATGAATCCTCTTTACGTTTTCCCCGAAAGCGATTTGCTGAGCGATTTTATCAGGACATATCGTACATAAAAGAGACGGTATCGAAGCCAGTGGAGTGTTAATATGTTGGCTGATTACTGCTGGTCACTCAAACGGGATGTGATATAAACAAATATCAATAAAGTTATTTCATAGTAAAGTGTGCTCGAACACTAATAGGAGTCACTGTACATACAAAAAGAATAAAATTTTGTAGATTATTATTATTGTTACTTCGATGGTAACGAATATTTTCGTGAACTTTTTGTAGTACGAGAATGTACTATTAGTAGAAGGGAGTAATTACGAAAATTAAAGGCGATTCTTACGAGCAAACGAATTTGCATGCCCGTCCCTGTCTAGACGACAGTGGATACGACCACGTTCGTTAAACGTAACGAGCCGCGCGCCGGCGTCCGTGTATTTATGCAGTTAGCAGGCACAATAAACCGTATGTGCATGTACAAATGTATCGATTAGGAGAGAGGTGAGGCTGGCTCCGTGTAACCCCGCCTCGAAATCAATCAGGCCGGCCCTACGAGCATCCCTTACCTCGACCTCGAGCACGTCCGCCGCGACGTCGAGGGCACGTAACAAGATTGGACGTACTTTTTATCATACTTTGCTTTGTCTGGAAAACGGGCCTTCACCTAGAAATTTCTTGCCGACCGACGTTCCTCCGCTGCGACTTTTTATCCTGAAAAAAAAGATCGAGCATCTCTGTGTTTTGTTCTTTTCCCGTCGATTCTTTACGTCTAATCGGTGATCGATAAGCATTTGGTAAATTGGAGGCTAAGCTGTGTGCTCGATATCTGATACCGACGCGTTACATTTGGGAAAAGCACTTCAATTTTAATTAAGTTCGTTTAATGTTTGCCGAGTCTAGGAAGCTCCTCCACTCGTGATAACGACGATGTAGGAAAATAGCTGATAATGGTTTTGTCACGGGCTTGCAAACATACAGCGATTCCGAAAGATTAGATAAGGGGAGATACGAATGTTATTGATGACAGGAGAAATTAGATCGCTGTGAATACGCAGGAGGAGTAAATGGATTGCTTGAGAAATTGCACCGACAAGATCACCGTTTTTTCCATGTTTCCCTTGTCGACCGATGATGATAAAAGATCTCGGGAACAACATTGCTTTTATACTCTCTATTCACAAACTTCATTGAGCGACAATAAAAAGAATATACATATATGTATACATGTCGTTTCCTAGCTCTTGACCAATTCTATTGTCATTTTTATCGTGTCATTAATTGAATTTTAAGTTCTATTGTATCGAATGGATTGATTAATAAATATTTAATTCCCGGTAAATATCATTAAATTATCTTTGATTCATTTCATTGAATTATGAACGTAAACTGATATTAAATAATTCATATCAGTTTCAGAGCTGGTCACACAATAATTAGGCCATCGATTCTAAATTTCAAATAATCTTTTGTTCTCGGCGAACGGAGGTAAATTTTAATCAACCAAAGACACGAGTTATGCGCAGGGAACTGCGTCCCACGTTTCACGAATATTTGTAATATCCTGCCGTGACGCGTTTCGTTTATCACCTTCGCGGTGGAACGTCACATTTTGATTTTAAAATCACGCGCAGCTGTCGAGTGAATCGGCTTTGCGCCAAGTCAATCTCATAATCAGACATTTTCACGCTACCGCGAACATTTATTTTCCCTGTACGTACGCACGCACGGTTCACATCGCTAAAAGCTAAATGAACTTTTTCGCCAACTGTTTCTATTAAAATTCTAATTCTATTTTCCTGTTCTCCTTGCCGGGAATTAAACCAGCGGTCATAAATTACTGCTTAATTGTGACGGGATTAAACAGATTTATGTATTCGTGGAAAAATACAGTGAGTTGTTCATCCGTAGAGGTATAAAATGGGAGGAAGGTTGAAGTATTAATCATTTCGTCGTGCAGATTGAATGATATAAAAAAATTCTTGTATCTAAAAATGTTCAGGATTATTACTTACGTCATTCACTATAAGAGGAACGTGGAAAAGGTATGTTTTCCATTTTAATTATGTGCATTCACCATAACGATGATTACGGAGGGTAAAATAATAAGAGAATACGACGTTTCACGAGATGTGCAATTACATTTTATACTGTGGACGATTCAGGAAAAGATGGACAGTGAGTAATTAAAGCTCCCTCGCTCATTTCGCAAGTCGTGATTGTAAACTTTTCTTTCGCCTAAACTTTCTTTCCCCAAGTTTTCACATATCGTACGTGCTGGCTGATATCTTAAATTCTCGCGTTTATCCAATGCCGAACACGTATTTTCTGAGTTTTCACTCTATCATCATCGCGTCCACGTCTCCGTTCACAAATCTTTCTGTTCTCACATAAATGGCCATTACGGTATATCCCACCAGTGATAACTATATCGAAGTAATGATTATAACGCGAGATACTTTAAGTAGAGTTTTCGTGAAAGTTACGAAAGTTCGTTCTTGCATTTAACGCTTTTAGTATTTGTGTGAATGGCGATCATTCTCCTTGGAAAATGATGTAACTGGGACAGTGCGACGGTCTATGTAGATTGCCGAAACGTTCCGGAAGCGAGTTCTCGGCCATGGACAATTTCGGTGCAGTTGATTTCCGGTCGGCGTCCTCGAAAGTTCGCGCGCTAACCGAAAATCGACAATTGCACGTCACGATAGCTCGGACTCGTTTCACTTGCGGTCAAGCCTGTGCCTGTGCGAGCGCGAAATTAGAAAACGATTACTGTCTCCGAATCGATCGGAGAACCGATACAATGCGACGTCGTTTAATGCGACGTCGAGGCATAATCTTTTTAAATTAGTAAGATTCGTAGGAAGCGCACGGGGCTCAAAAGAACCGGTGGTACGACCGCGCAATTTCCCAACGGAGCGGTCGTCGCTAATTAGACGGTCGTTACAATCGTATCGTAGGACGTCGCCAATCCGTGTACGCAGCAGCGTCTGCGCGGTTTATTTTCTAATTCGACGGCGTACGTATAATAAAAAGCAATAGCACGAGGACCCGTAGGAACTCTCGAGCGATGCTTTCCGACCGCAATGGCTTCCTACACCTCGTACCAATGATATTGGCCTCAACAAAATAATGAATAAATTGAGCGTGGGTCACAATAAAAATATAATCGTCCGCCGTACATCCATGATTCACGTTTCATTATCCTATTAGAGCCAATGGACGGTTGGAAGATAGCTCTCCCCCTTCTTTCGCCTCTGTGTATATGTGCCACCACGTTCGTTTCGTTTCGTCCCGGAGCCGCGTCGTGTGAGCCAGCAGGACAAACCCGGCTGCAAGATCCGTCGCTACGCGCGAAAACCTCTACGCGCGTTCGTTTCAATAAATCGTGCAAGCGGACGAGCGAAAGAGAGAAGGTAGGATAAGCCCATCACTTTGATTTCCATCGGTAACTTGCAAGTTTCACTCTCGCGTGTATCACGTACGTACCTACGCCAACGCCGCGGTTATTCGGGCCACGGGGTGGGGCACGGAGGTGGGGGGCTCAGTCCCATGGGGAACCTTAACTCTTTCATCAGGTGTACTATAGCTTGAAAGTTTCAAACGTTCTTCGCTTCGCGTTACGTCACACTTTTTTTATTCAACGATTAAACACGTCATAAGATCATAACTTTCTTTGTTTATTAATAACGACGTTATTATTAGAAAGGAGGGTATCTCTGTCTATTCTGAGAGCTTGCGAACGTTACGTTATCGTTTAGTCCAGACTTTTGAACGACAGTGTACAGCGGCTGAAGAAGATTCTACATAACACTACTAGTGTAGCTTATCTTTTATACTTCAGATTTTAAGCAATAAAGGAGACTGATTGCTATTTCCTTTACACGGATACTTACGATTGGTTCAATTTATTTATATTTTCCTTGCTGATTGATCGTAGAAATGACTGTTTTTCTTAACTATAGATATTCATGAGATTCGAGAGAGTAATTTAAAAAAAATTTCATTCGTACTTCAATTCTATTTCCTCCATTTGAACTTACTGATCGTGAATGTACTAATTAATGAAATGCTAATATTGAAATAGAACCTTATACACGAATGTGAAGTGCGACTCTCTGAGCAGCAATGGTAGTCGCAATTTAACTCCGATTCAACCGAATCATATTGATTCGCGTCTTTCAGTAGTAGAATTCACGATGAAGAATCATCAATTTCAAACTCTGATACTTTTTGTTCCACACATCTTTTTTATACAATTAGTCTTGAGAGTCGTAGTAGTCGGGAAGAGGTACCTGTACGTCGTGAAATAGCTTTTTCATCTTGTCTCTCCCCCGCTCTGTCCACTCTCAGAACGAGAGATCTGGTTGAACGGGGAAAGAGACGTAAATACGGGACGCGTGCGCCTCTTTGTAATCCTTGGCCCGTAGTTCACGTTTTTACTGCAGTCAATTCCCTTGAAAAGCGTTTGAAAAGTTACGAGTTTCGCAGACAGGAAGATGACTCTTCGAATTTCAGGAATATGTACCCTTACCAATAGAATTGCAAATTCAAATCAGAGCTGGCCGAAACGTGTTCTAACAAACGACACGACCTCATTCACAACTGATATTGCTTTCTCTGCCTGACCCAGCAGAGCGTACAAGTGTTTCCCGAGTGCAACCTGTTCATTCAATCATTCTTTTCAGTTTAAAATATACACGAATACATTTCTCCGTGGAATCATAAATTTAAATATCTTCCGATTTTTGTTTACCTCTAGTTTTTTAATATTCATGGTTTTTCGCATGATCTATCGAAATCGCTCGAAGCGTTGATGATTGATTCGAAAAATGATCGTAATTCCATGCGAGGGGCAAGCCTAGGCGTCGCGATTTCGCCGGAACTGCTAATTTTAACTTCGATCGGTGGCATGTGCAAAACGCAGATAGCAGCGGAAAGGGATTTTGCGACGATTCCACGAATCGTACTCACCCCCGTTCTCAATTAAACGAGTTTACCCGGCAAACGATCGGGCATGCCGTATGCTTTCAATGAATGTCACCCGGTCGATTTTTATAGCGGTCGTCGAGCGCGCACCACCCGGTCTCCTCCACCTTTTGATCACCGCTCACCGTCCTCTATTCTAATTTAAGACCCCATTATTTGTGACCTTTTCCCGGCCTCCGAGCTAATATTTGATTCGGTAATTTCGACAAGTATAATTGCCGGTATTGGCCACCGCGTCGGCCAGAGACAGACTTTCCACGCTAGGAAAATTTCCTCGCGAGCAAACGTGCTCGTAGCTTCTGATAGCGAAGGGTCGTACAGGAGTTGTTTCTGTGCTTCGGGGCAGTTAATTTCGTTCGAGGTGGATAATTGTGTATACGCTCGATGTAAAATAACACGAGGGTCGGTCGGAATCGGAAAGTTTGTGTTTTGATATGATTTCCGGGGTTTCTCCATTTTCGGGAAGCTAGTGTACAGTGTATTAAAAAGGACCATAGGAAGAACGGCTCAAACATTGATCATTTTCAATCGGAAACTTTCGCAATATAAAGATTCTACTTTGCCTTGACTAAGGAACAAATTGGTAAATATGATCCTTCTTAATTAGTTTTAATTTATTTTGTTTCAAAAGGAAGCATAGCTTAAATCTAAGACGACGAAATTCTCTGAGGATACTTATAATGATTTATACAATTCCCATTCACAATAATTACGATCTATGTACATATAAATCGTGCTTCATTTTAAAATCGACATATTCACGTTTTCTTTTGATCACCGTGAATCATCTTTTGTGTAAAATTATTTGCTTCCGACATAGTGAACGTAAATCACAGGAAATGACTATTCATAGAATTCACAATAAACCACTATTGTTTCTCGATTCTCGTTTACATGATTTCCGTTTTTAGACTTCACGTTGAACTCGGAAGAGCGCGGTCACATTGTAAATATTGTTCGCGCCACGCTATGAACAATTTCAGTTTAATTAGCGGCCTCTATTCAAATGCACGCGTGGGCGTGGGTACGCGAGCTGTACTCGTGCCGTGTTCCGTGTGTACCCTTCGGTCTGCTGCTGCTACTCTGTCCGTCTCGTACATGTGCAACGGGTGTCCGGGAAATTCATGAATATTTGAACGAGTTGCCCGCTGGAATTCTCTTCTGTTCCGTTATACGTTCCTTTTTCCGTGATTATGCCGGATTAGATATATCCTAGCATTCCCTTTTATGATCATGTGAAAATACTATTGCTAATGAGAGTGAGCGTTTTAATTTCGTAAAACAGAGATTGAGAATAGAACAGATATTCGTGTAAAGAAAGCTTGTACAGGAATAAGCTCCTTTCATTTGGAAGATTATAGTGTCGCGTAACTCCTTTCATTTATTCTAACGCACACCGACGATGTCGCAGTTTATGTTCACGCTTTTCAAGCATTCTCTAAATATTCCGCAATTCAGATTTTTTCAGGGATTTGCATGATTCAATATTTGTTTGCGACTGGAATAAAAGATCGGGACGATTCGCCACGGGAAGTAGTTTTCCGATTGACAAATACGCGAATACGCGCTTCGTCCGGAATTTTTTGCATAACATCAACGTGGAACTCGGAATGAAATGTGTGCGAAATATTTTTTTCCCCGGTCGCGTCCATTCTCTTTGGCCGCTGTTATTCGGTTTTAATTCCGATTTTATCCGAGTCGCAACTGAACCGTTGTGAAATTTCATTTCGCACAAACATATCACATTTGCTAACGGGTGAACTGGGAATGTTGTCAAAGTACATATACACGTTGACGTTAATACTCGGTTCCTATTATTGGAACATCGACTTGCCAGAAGCGTCAAGTACAAAAAACACGTGGACATCCGGATTTCAGAACACATTTTCAGATGAAATTGTGATTAGTTCCTATCTTAATCCTTCGAAATTTGAAAATTGCGAAGCCTGGTAGAAAATTTCTGACGAGTATCAAATTTTTTCTGATTCCTAGAACATTTCATCAGATTTGAAATCTATTGATCATGTGCCTCTTTTTTGTTTCATCTGCTATGTAAGAAAAAAAAGAAGACAGGATACGGAGCAACAGCTGTATTTTATAAATGACTCTCGGCCTTTATCCTCGCTGCAAATATCATTTTTCACGGAGAATCATGAATCTTCTCACAGAATACAGGGAACTCCCCCATTGAATCGATAACTAAACAACAACGTAGTTTTATCCTTCCTTCTGTTTTTTTAAACACAGGACGGATGCCATTAGCGTTTTTCTCCTCTTCGCTATCTGAAAGCTACGGAAATTCTTAACTCTTAACTCTATTGAGAAATCGGTTAGATGCTCGATGCTAAATTCTATCCTCCTTTCGAGTTTCCTTCTAGTTAGACGTACATTTCTTCACACAAAAATTAATCAAGATTTCTGTAATATCTTTGTCGATATCGAATGATATGACCTATATTATTGTAGGATTACATGATCACCTGATTTATGAATCATGTCGATAACAAAAAATTTCAGATAAACAGGAATTTAGATTTGCAATTGATCGACACGAGACTCGACTTAATAAGAGAATTGATATTAATTTATCTAACTGATGTATTGCATCGAATGAGCCAAAAAGCTCTGTTTTGTGACTAGGAATTACTTATATTCAAGTCCTAAATCATTTCGCCTTTAATCTATTAAGCCATTAACAGTTTGCGTTGTTTCAGCAGCAATTTCAACTTCGGTTCATTTCGCATGCATGACTATCCGAAGTTTACGGCAAGGGGGCAGAAAACATTTATCATAACCGAAGCTTTGCAACGGTGTTGCACCACAAAACACCGAGAGTTTTACGCAACGGAATGCGCGGTACACAGGGTAGTAAACAACTGACAATGAAACTAGAACGCGTCTTCCATAGATAATTTCATTCTGAAACTAGAGTTATTCCGGCTTAGACCAATAAGTCGATTATCGCCGATGCATGTTTGCGAGCGATTATTCAGTCACTATTATCGCTCAGCAGGTTCCTATGTATTGCTTATTATTTGCACCTCTGTAAAACGGGGCGGTGTTTATCAGTTCCGTAGCACGGTGTAAATCTACATTAGAACCCTGTACACCTACGAACGGATGATTAATTGGCGGTGAGGCCGGCCGCTCGTTCTGCCCATTACTCATTGGGAAACGTGTTAATCCGCTATGGTACAGAGGCGAGAGTATTTTCCGAGTATTCGATACTGCGCGTTCATCAGTGTTTCCCAGACCCTCGAAAGCGATGTCCCGGCGCGAACCGAGAAAACTGCCGTCGGGTTGTTAAATGGTAATTTCATTTACCAGTCTTTACGGCTTCGGATTTATGCAGCGGTCCCCGCGGTTCGATGTCGGTTAATCAAGATCTGCCGGTCGGCTCGATATTAAATTTATCGAATTGAACGATCCTGCGACAGGGCATTAGTCAAGAAACGACGTGCAACCGTTCGATTTTATTGGTTTTAATCCCCGTGTGTTTGGATCCTGAGAGATTTGTAGCTCTCGGGATCTAGGGTTGCATGCTCGGCTGTAGTCGTAGGGCGTGTTACGAGGATGAAATTTTCAAGGGAACAGAGACCGGTATTAGTATGATAAAAGGATTCTGATGTTCTCGTATTAACATTCCTCAGGGAGGCTGGAAATGTGCTTACTCTTTTCAGGGATCGTGTTTTAACAGCTGTAACAGTTAATAAAAGTGACTCAGCGAGTGACAGAATACACTTTTCTGTTTAACACTGTTCGTTTGTTCATTAAACTTTTGCCTACTGTGCAAACTTAAATCGCTTGAAAACGCTATTCCACAAAGGAATTCCGGGCGAACAATGAATCACTTCACGTGCTCCAACATTTTATCCCCAACCCCATCTCATTCACATAAAATGGGAGAGTGACACGTACAAATGATATAGAAAATAATAGGTGAATATCATTCATAATATTCGGATCACTGAATTCGATTAATCGATAATCTATTAAATTGCGTTTGGAAACGAGTTTAAATCGTGGTTCACCGTTTCATCGACACGTCCTCTGCCCGAATAATTTCGGGAAAAGCGGCTGGAAGCGAACCGCTCGCTCCGAGCGATTATAATTTCCTCGACATAATACGCGCGTTAGATCGAGTTATGCGCAACTACGCGCACCGATGATGAATAAAACATTCACTTATAAAATGTCGTTGCGCTCGATATCACTGAAAGGACGTAACGCTCCGGGCACACATTTGAATAACGAATTCGCTGTCTGGCCGTTTGAACGATTCACGCCGGGGATTTTTAACGCGATTCATTCTCCGCCTCTCCATGAAATTCTCGTTCGAGCGCGATTATTGTCGTCGGTGTTATTTATTAATAACGGCCCACGGCAGCCTGTTTGTTTGGTAAAAATCATACGAGGACATAGTGGAAACGGATACGCGTAATCGATGGAACGTTTCAAATGTCGAGAGATAAAAATGTTGTCGTTTCTGTCTCTTTTATTGTAACAGAGCGTATTTCATGTGTCTGTTACAGAACTCTTTAGACATGCAGCGGAGGCTGGACCTCTGGACATCGTGAAGCTTCGGAAGGGGGACAAGCTGTTGAACATTTCTACCAATCTGCCGGCAAACACGGCCGATTCTCCCTATGTTCTTCAGGTGGGTAACGATCGTGCCGCTGCTATCCCACGCAGCTGTCTCAGTCATTTCAGCCACGTTCCCTACCCTGAATTCTTCGTTAACTAATATAATTCACCGTCTTCCCTAGAATTCCTCCTTGGCTTTGAACGAGTGTCACTTAGGCTGAAATTAAAAAACTTCGTAATGCTACCAGCCACGATTACTCTTTCGGTTTCCTCGTAATCCGTTCGAATATCGGAGATTCCCTTTCTTCGAGAAATACGCGGGTTCTCCAAATTGGTTTTTGTTTTAAGAAAGGGGAATTTGCAATTCATTAGAAACCTCTCGGTTTCAACCCATTCGTTCGAGCACTCAATCGTATTGAAATCTGTCCGTCGAGAGGATACGGCGATCGGTCGTCAGCGAGATTGGAGAGCTAAAATTTCACGAGTCCGCTGCACTTAATTGGAGTTGATTGAAGTAAAATCTTCCTTTTGTCAGATTCACCGGATCGCCTCATCGACGAACATTTCAGTCGCTAATCGAGTGGCACTCTTGTTTCGGGCCATCTCTAGAATCGTAGTAAAATCCCTCAGGCGGTATAATATCAATGCTGGTCGATAGCCGCTATTAAATTAAAATCGAAGGAAGGACGTAATTCGCCATTATTACTTGTTTCGAGTTTAGAGAATGATCGAATTAAACATCCAGTTAAATTCGTTTTATTACTAACAGCGTTGTCGTCTTATTTATGTTTAATCGCAAGAAGAATCACGTTTGCGGTTATTATGTATTTAGTGTTCCTGTTATCGGAAATATTAAACGCAAAGAGTAATTGGCGAAACATAATGCCTATCCACTTTCTCGCAAGAGATAAGACTAGACAGAAGTAAACAAAAGAACAACAGCGATGGGTTCTCCCAGTTAGCGATGTATCTTATCACGATTAGACGGAAGGACAATTTCGCATTGCGTTTTACGACGCGCGTTCGATTGCGCGTTTGACAGAAGACTGCGCGCTGCCACGGGAAGTAAAAGTATGTGTCCTCTTTTGAAGATCGTCGGAGCGCATCCGGCCTCGTCGGGGGTGATCGAGGCGGAAGTACTGTGGGCACTCGAGAGACGCGTGGAGGCCTTGGAACAACAACTGCGGGAGCATCAAGAAGCTCTGAATGCATCACCGTCGTTCGCTCTCCGCGAGCTGAAGCGACAGGTCGACAGTTTCAAAAACAAGTTGGAGAACAACGAACAGCTAAGTTGGCTGAGTAAGTCTTCCATTACAAATGAATGATTCCTATATAAAATCGTTTCTCGGAACATTTCGATCTTCCTAATCACTCTCCGAGTTCAACGATATTTTAAATTTGATCGATGAGATTCGTTGGGAGAACGACAAGTAATCTTTTTCTTTATGTAAAATTTAATCGTGCGGTGAATCGATTTTCTTGCCGGGCCGCGCGAGTACACCGAGTCGAGCATACAGTTGGTTGAAGAATCGTTCATGGGAAAATAAAGGAGGAACCGAAGCGGACAGAAGCAATTCGATGCTTTTCGATTTCAACCTGTCCCTTCGGTTCGCCGTCGCGTCGTTCCGTTTCTCTTACCTGCTTTTGTCGAAACGCGGATTCTGTAATACATATATCTCCTTCTTTTTTCTCCATTGTCAGCCGGAAAATGAAACTTCAGCGGGAAACAGTTGGCTTCGACGCGAAATTCGCTTCCGTTGAGAACCAAATTTTCCATTTCTCAGCACGTCGCGTCGACGAGCTAAGTTAATATAAAGAATAAAACGAGAAACGAGACATTCATATCGATACAAAGAATCATTGCGATTCAAGTCGTTTACCTTTTTTTGTAAATGTTCTTCCTGTCAACTCCTTTATTTGCCGCGCGTTTATGAAATACAATTTTTTAATCTAAAAAAAACATTGATAAAGAAAACTTCTTATTTATTGAAGTTTTATTATACGCATTACAATTTCATAAGCCAGCACTTAAAAGATTGACATGGGAAAGATTAAATTTGTCGCAACACGTGAAGCTTGAAGACGATCGGTCAGAAAAATTCCCAGCGTTTGCGGTGAATAGAAAAATCGTTCTGACGTCCGTCGCGGACGATGGATATACGCTCGAATAAACAGCACATAGGCCGAATACGCTTGCCGCTGAATAAATATTTGCCTGTGCAAGGAACCGTCGCGGCTATTCCTATCTTCGGTTTCTAGCCAAACGCTATATAGCCCCAAGGTTCCCCTACGAGCCGGCTATTAGCTAGCTTGACCCCGAAATTTTCCCTTTGCTTGATATTTCTTCGTTCCTTCGTAGACTGCAACTTCCCTTCTCCTGCTTTACTTTACCTCCATTCTCCTTCTTCAAAATGTTACGTTTATATTTTTATTGCCATTTAAATTGCATTAGTTGCATGGTTTTGGTAACTTTAGCATTGAAGATAATCGGTGAATATTTTATTATTTGTTATTGCAATCGATTCTACATACATATTAAATTTTCTGATACTAGGATCTTCGTTCAGAAGCTAGTGTAGAAAGATACTTTTCTTTCTACCGAGTCGAGGTCGGATGTTTTAATACACGTTTCGAATTAGGCATCGTGCTGCGACGGATACAATATTTCTCGCGTTTCAACGTTCCACGGAATCGTCGCGATGAAAAGACGTGCGTCAAAAGCTTTCACGTTCTTAATTTACTTGCAATCACCGCGTCGGCCTTTTATTCCTAGCTTTTAGCGCGACGCAAAGCCGTCACTGCTCGTTTCGACGTTTATCGATCTGACTCGACTAATACTGGATTTTCTTCCACTCGTTAACTGCGTTCCCTCTTATTTGCAACAAGAAAAAATGTAGCAATTCGAGTCGCTTGATAAGTGATTTGATCCAAAAGTAAAGAGGTTGATTGTGTGATTTTTTTTTAATTGTCAATTCTGTATGAAAGATGCATATAACTATGAGTCGGGATAATTCATCGCGTTAGGGCGAAGCGACCTGTACATTGTCTGGTTTAATCTCAGGACTATTGTCACTTTCAGACTTCTGCAAACAGCTTCCGGAGCCCGTGTGCGCGGAATCGTATCACCGTCTGCAATATCGTCGGAAGAGCGACAGCATGAAGCGGAAGGTGCGAGAAAAGTTCCTCAACATCTGGTAAGTCAATAAAAATTGTACATTTCAGTTTCGTACATGTCTCGGATTCTTCTTTCTTTCCCCTTTTTGGTTGCCTATAGTTCGTGCAACGAAACGAGTCAATAGAAATTGCAGTTACAATGGTTAACTGACATGCACAGTGCCGGACAGAATTGTGACATAAACTGATCAAATTTGCAAACATGCAACAAGCTCGTAATTCCGTCCGGCATTGTACGACTATAGTTACTGACTCGTTATACGCAGTGCAACACATCTCTGCGTCTCAAACTGCGAAGGGAAGAAGATGAAGAAACTATAAACAAGTTGATCGATATTTTCGCGATACGATATTTACGACGAAGTTCCAAGGAAGTCGCAATAAAGTTACTTTTCTGGCATTAAAAATAATAAATAATGTTTGATGTTTACGATAAAAAATTTAGTATCGCGCATAGGTAACGTGGATTTAACAGTTAAGAAAATGCATAACGAATGAATTCCCTCGCGCATAAACGGAATAGGAAAACATCTTGCGAACGTCGTGATTGACGTCACGTGGAGTTTGCGAAAACTGTCACGTTCATTGAGTCCTGCAATTGAGACTAAACCGATATATTTCCACGTGAACTCATCAATTTAACGTGCAAGGGATATACGGTATAAATTAAGATCGTCCCGGAGTCGCAGGCGAGATAAACAGGGACGTTCGTCGGCGACGCGGACGAATTTCGCGGGTGAATATTTATCTCGATGTAGATTTCTACTGGTCGGGTCGTTTTGTCACAGAGCCGACGCGATGGCATCGCGGATCCGCGCTTAAACGGCCAATCGGTTCGACGCTGATGATTAATTTCCCCCTCGAGACGTTTACCGTGATTCTCCCGGGTCGTCTGGTTGCGTAATGCCCACCTACCCGTCCGATCTATCCGCCGTTCGCGTCGCATCCATCTACAGGATGGAGGATCAATTGCGTTTAGATCAAAGTAGCAGCTGGAAAAATATAGGAATGAACCGGGACGATCCCCGCGTCCCGTTCGCATATACACCGCGTGAAGGATGGCCGCGATATTTTAACCCTTTCCCATCGAAACTTTCCCCCTTGGAGGAGATAAATATTTTTTTACTGAACAAGTAATCCCACGGTACACAGTTAATCATGAAACAAATTTAATATTATATTTAGAATACAATGAATCATCCGAGTCATTTATGACTAAAAAAAAATGAATTATCTCAATAGCCCGTGATTTTTATTATATGCACTGATACGAGATTGTCTTTAGAAATATTCGATGGGTAGAATATTTTTATAAAACGGTTCGATTGTATTAGACGAACCATGATCGAGGTGGCTGAGATCGAGCCACTGGGAACTTGTTCAGGTTGACAGACTGCCGGTCACCGATACGTCGATGATTAAGTGCCATCGATAATCCGATCTATTAAGCCGTTGTTCCTAAACTACAACATTGCACGACGACAGTCGGGCGGCGAGATCGATCACGACCGGTTCCATGTGCATTCGAACCGAGCGGCACGAAACATCGAGCAACGATTCTCGATCTTCCGTGTTCGATGTTAGATAATAAATGAACTAAGAGAGGCTAACTTTTCGTATCTAAAATCTTGTGACCGGAGAAACTTCCGACCCTCGCGAAGAGAATTTCTATCGGGAACGCGCATCTCGATTTGAATTTTCGAATGAGATAATATTTTCTAAAGTTGAGAGACCTATTATTTCCAATACATGGATAATTAGAGTGTGTGCGTACCGTAAACTCGGTTACGGTCCACAGTGTAAAAAATTAATTGGCTGTTAGTAAATTTACATTTTCAATGGAGTCAAATAAACCAAAATAAATTTCACGTGTACGCAGTGATATTTCTATGCACGTACGGGCGCTGGCCGACCAATTTAATACCTTCGCGAAAGCTTTTTGATGTTTGGTACCATGTACTATGTACCTCGACAAATTGACCGTAAATAATTGAACATACCAAGCTTTTACTCGTGTTCATGGAAAAATGTCAAAAATAGAATTATTGTGGAAAATTCATAGCTCAGTACGATATAAATTTAGTCACGAGGTTCCTCTTCCATAAAAAATTAGAGAAAGCAGTAACTAATACAGATTTTTTATTTTTATCTCTAAATTTATTGGTAAAAAAAAATATACAACAAAATTAATAATATATGAGTAAAATTAATGAAGTGTAAAATATTAAATAGAAAGCAATGCATCCACATTGACTATTCTGGCAGTGATAATCTTAATCCATTGATTCCGGTTTGCCGATGAAATCGAAATAAGCCTGTTACATCGACTATTTAGATGCCTCTCGAATCATGCTCTTGCTCGAATCATCTCGCGTTGCGCTTGAAGTAATCGTCGAAAATGGATTGTTCTTCATCAAATTTAATCTGCTCTCGGCGAATCGCAGGTAACAGGTAAAACGATTTTCTCTTTGAAATTAAATCAATTTATCAGTTATATCGAAGTCTACGTTTCCGTCGGTATTGGAATTGAGAAATCCGGGTCGTGTATTTTCTTGCGTGATGCTGTAAATTAGTGTCGTGGTTAAATAATACTGTGCCGGCTCTTTCAAAAGAGCTTCGTAATTGTCTTAATTGATCGAGTTAATTTCAATCACTGCTATACGAAAGAACAACTCAATTCGCTCGGAATCCAATTTGAAGTTTTCATTATGCCATTAGATTCCCGATACCGCAGAAACTTCTTTCCGATCAATACGACCATTTTAACGGCAATTCAATAATTTGACGTAATTACTTACCGACATAATTATAGTATATCTTAAAAAAGAACCTAGCCTCATAAAGTGTAAAAATCCAGTACTAAATATTGTACTCTGCTGGAATATTTTGAAAAATTTGTTTCTAATGTAAATGTTAATTTATTATATATAGTACAGTAGTAATTAGTAAACGTTTATATCCATTATATGAATGTTACACCGATCAAGAATCATAGATATCATAGAAGCGTTATAGTTTGCACTCCAGTAGTATAATTCAACCACTGATCAGACATGCGACTCTAACTAAATCTATTAAACTTTACGATACTCGCAAAACGAAGTTCGATGGATTCTCGCGAAGAACGACTATTATGTTGGATAATATTGAAGATTTTCATCGATTTTCATGCCCTTTCAAAAACTGTGAAATAACAGGAAAAAGTTGTATTGTTCTCTGTCTGTTTAAACTTTTTTACGGAATTGTTCGGAACTTTAAATCGCATTCAGTTGATGACACTGCACTCGCATCTCGCGTAAGTTATTGTCGAATCCCCGAGTACATATTCCGCGGTGAGCATTTTTCCAGGAATATTATCAGAGACACTTTGTCAAGTCGAACGTATCCTGATGGACGTTGCCCGGTGCTATTTTCGCGCGCTCCTCGATCATAATGGACGCGGATCGCAACGAGCTGCGAACACCGTTTTATGAAACGGTGGCCGGGGCGCAATAAATAAAAGTCGGGTTTCATTTAGCGTGCGCTTTCCGACACCCGCGAAGTGCGTGTCCACCGATTTTCCCGGTGAATTTATCGCAATTGAACGTCGCGGCGGAAAACTTGTCCAGGAGGCGCGTGATTTATTTTCATATAAACGAAAGCAAAATTGTTTATCGCCGAGTGTTTCTACGCGCATCGTTCGTCGATAAATAAACTTTAATCACGTGGACTCTGCTCCAGTGGCTGATTTCAGCTGAAATGTGAATTCAATTCAAAATAAAGCTCGTTTCTTTGTAAATGTTTTACAACGTGTTTTAAGTATTCTACGATGTAAACTAATCGACGAGGTGGCATATAACTATGTACGTTGATTTAATTTCCTTATAAAACTGTAGTCACATAAAATTGAAACACTAAATCAAATTTATATACGCAAGTAAAAGGAAGCCTGAGTAAATCAATTTAATCTGCCACATCATTTCGTTCATACTCTCTTAATTATAGTAAAGACTGAGCAACTTTATAAACCAGCCGCATGCGTTCGGTTGCGCGACACATGCGAAGCGAAGTTTCCTTATAAATCAAGTCGCCACAGCGCCGCCCCGTCGCGATAATGCCTGCTGGTTAATCATCGATAGCGTACGGCGGACTTTTCTGCGAGAAGTCCAAATGCGAAAAGGGGGCTCGACCACAGAATTATTTACTCGTTTTATCCGCGAGACTTTATCGCGACGATCGCCGCAGGATGTCACCGTAGAAGCGCGTGTAGAATTTTCAATTGCCCGTGAAAGGAGGAAGGCAAAACGCGAAATGAGGAGAAAAAAAGGAGCCGGAGGAGGAACTTCCGCCACGGTGAATTGTGCATCCGCTGAATCGTCGTTGGATATGCACGATCCGTGGTTGCGTAATAAATATTGCGAGGTGATCCGTAGTTACGATTAACCCGTTGCGACTGTTGACTGGCAGATTCGAGTGAGAAGATTCTCCTACTTTCACCTTTCATGATATCTGACGTCTAGTCTTTCCCTATGCAATTTTTTAATCATGATGGAAGCATTCAAAGGTCAAACCAATCGACTACGCTTTCTTCAATTAATTTTTATCTTTCATTTCTCAAATGGAATATATGAGAGACGCGAATAATGCTTACATAATGATTTGATCAATAATGACTGACACCGTAATTGTCTAATAATAATCAGCGAAAATTGATCAATATTCGCTTTTACATGAAGTGGCATAAATTAAAGAGGAAGCACTACGTAATTGGTTTTCATCTACAGTTGATTACAAAGTTAAAATATTGTACTGTACTATATGCGTTTTAATAGTACAGACAAAATTTTAAAAATACTTCCTTTGACAATATTAAAAGCTTTCTCGGTTAACGAAAAGTGCAATTATTTGGAAAATTAAAAACGCTGCTCGCGTTAACAAGAATTCTCTCTTTGATCTGTAGAGTATGATAGAGCTTCATACTAAATCACAAAGAGAACAGAATTAATTCTGAATGAGATAATATATTCAAAATTGACATTTTTATCATCTGAAAATTGTTACGTATTTGTTTATCAAATGTAACTGCTGTTTCGACAATTTAAATAAAACTTTGGCCAAAGTAAAATAGGAATTTCGTTTATAATGTATACAGAAACGATGTTGTTTCATGCGCCACAAACATTAATGTATACTTAGGTAGCCATTAGTAATTGGACCTCTGGTCGATGATTCGCTTTTCAAAAACATATGCAATTTCCGCATTAAACAGGAATTCTGCAAACTAATTCCCTTCGAGTTGAACTATTACTAAATAAACAGATAGATGCAGATACTGAAATAGACACGTTGGAGTGTTGTAGAGAAACAGTGGTTGAGTCAATTTTAATATTAATAAATCTCCTGCCGTCGTGCATAAAAGAAAATCTTATTTCATTTTTAATATTACGTAGAATGGAAATAGTATAAATTAATGTACGTACGTATCTTAATCCATCGCGTCCTTGAGCGCTTTTTTTACGTACTCGTGTATCACGAGAAGAGATGGTCTCTACGATATGAATTCAGCTTAAATTAAGTTCGACGCTCATATTAAATTACCAACCTTGTTTTCTCGTCGACGAGATGGTAAACGCAGGATTGAAAATTCTTGGAACGAAACCAAGGATGCGAAAAACCTGGAACGGTTTACATCCTACACGATCCTTTGTGGACAAAGATCTCAACGGGGTATTAAATTGAAGAATAAACGCGACAGTGAGAGAAATTAATTAAATCCTTAACTCCCTAACTGTTTAATGAGAGACGAGAGTTTAATGCTAATTCCGGTTTAAGTTTGTGTATTTTCGCATTTGAAAAATAATTTCGCTGTCTCGATAAACTGTGACAAAGGGCATTGAGCGCACCGAACGACGACTGCTTCAAAACCGCGAAATGTTATTCCAGCTAGTGAAGAGTGCTCGAAAGCAGCATTTTGCTTGTCTTCAATATTTCCACGGGCAATAAATTCTTGCGAGCTAATAGAAATTGTTGAATAAACGTACCAATCTGTAAACAATCGTTAAACAGCGTGTTCGACTCGCTCAGCGTGTAATAGCGGATTAACGTGAAAGCTCATCGGTCCGCGTGGTGTAGATACGCGTTTTAAATGCCAATTACGCTCACGAGTAATTTTAATAACCGAAGGAACTTTGATGTTCCTGTCAGACATTTAAATGTCAAGTTATAAACGTGAGGCTATCGCCGCAGCGAAATGCAACTGCAGAGCAAATACACTACACCTAACAGTTCATTGAAATTCGTAGTTCTGCATTTCATTTTCTGTTTTTTTACACGAAGATCTGACGATGCGGCAGGAGGATCAATGTGTTAAAAATAGTTTCAACTATTAAACTTGCGCCCCGTCAGATTTTCGCAGAGATTACGCAAATTACACGAAGCAACTTGGACTTCTCGTGGAGTTGATCGCACACGAAATTTACTTTTTGAAGCTCGAGATCCGAGAATCCGTGGGGACCGTTCTCTAGCCCTTGTTCGTGATTCTCGTTTTACTCGCCTGTAGAGACTTTTTATAATCAGCTCCGTTCCAGAAAATTACTTTTAAAAGTTACCTGTTTTTTTTTCTTAAATAAAGGCTGATTATATCAGAACATGCTTTGTGCTGAACTCAACTTCTCTGTTCGTTCTGATAAATGATGTACGAAATTGTGTAATCAGTAGTAATTGCTATTAAACCGCCCAAACAGAAATATCTGATTGCCAATATTGTTGGACGACTGATAAAAATGCGTGTCACGTACCATGGAAATTTTATTCGATCGTAATCCCATTCGTTTCGTCCCAACGAAACGTTTCACGTGAAATTAACCAGAGCTTTTCTTCCGAACTCATGAATATTCCTAACATGTTGAAACATCTTATAAACACAACGGAATTAATGATCGGTATGATTTATTGCAAAGATTTATTTCAATAGGTCCGTTGGAGAATTTCTTGGAAAAAATTTAACGATACTCGTGATCGATCGCAGATTTTTATTTTATGACTACGTTTTTTCCGTCAGTTTTTCGTGCTACTATTTTTGTTGTCGTCTGTATGATTTTTCTTTTGAAATACATTGGGAAGTATCGAGCTTTGAAAACAATCGCTCGCGAGCTTTTGTCACTAGAGAATTTATTTCTCGGAGAACCAGTGTCTCGATTATCGCTTCGTAACAGTTCCTTTTTTCGTTAAAAAGAAGAAAAAACGAACGCAAATCGATTTTCATGATAAAACAAGACAAACAAATCCTGTCGTGACAAACGTACTCGACGAACGACGTACGAAATATGTCAATCAAAGCGTGATGCAAATTTTACAAAGGGCTGTTTGCAAAAATTGGACGAAAATATATATACAATATCATCACACAATTTACAATTAGAATCATTATAAATTCGTGAACTTGGAAAAACTATGGTAACTGACTCGGTGAAATCCTCGAAACGCTATTAACCCTCCGTTATTCCTATAATAACCTGCCAATCCTGAAGTTATGATAGTGAGCATCACAAAACGAATATTATTGCGTACCATGATTTGATGCGCGAGCTAAATGTGCGGTTTGCTATCACGTACTTCTGCTTGATCTCCTCGATTCTGCTTCGTTCTCGTTTCCATCGACTCCTACGTAATTCGAACCAAAGTGGCCTAACAGATCCTCGTGGAGCAGATTTTCAGTTCACGGAAAATCCTCGGATTCGCTGTGCGAGCTGCTTATATTGCGTCTTCCAATAACCGATCCACACCGATCATGCGAAACAATACGGTTTTCGTTATTGAAGTTAATTGGAAATAAAATAGACCAATCACAATATTGATTCATAATGCGTGAGGCCACTTGTTAGAGTGATATATTTATTCGAGCATTAAATGCGTAAATATGCATATTGAGGATCAGTTTCACTGTTGGCTAAATTATCTTTTCGGTCGAATCATCTGTCGTTCGTATTATCCGATATTTAAATAACGTTATGTCAATATTTTCTGATCACCGCAAACTCTCCCGTCCGTGTTCCGAGCGGATCTCTTCTGAACAAAAAACTTCGCAATTTTCTGTTTGCTCTGAGGAACGTCATAAATATTTATTCGACGTTATATTTCATGGGACGTGAACTGTCATTGGGTGCATGTAATCGTGATTGGCCGCGTATGCTACCTGGCACGTTACTCCAGCTGATCGATACATCTCTAATGTAAATTCCTATCCGACGTATGGCAGGTGCTTTACGTTGATTTAGTTCAATAAGCGGATAATCTATTATTCCTCAAAGTACCGAACGCCGAACAACGAAGGGATGACACGTTAATCTGATTAATTTCGTCCTTATATAGGAACGATGAAGAGACGAATCGATTATCGTGATCTCAAAGAGCTTCTGACGGTCCCTTTGAATGCTAGTGAAATTTTATAAATTTCTTTCTCCCAGCGGTAATCATGTTCATGAAATTATCATTTATTACATCCAAAATTAGGTTTTACGACCACTTTATTACTCGCGAATTTTTAACGACGATTCTAACGATACTTTGCAGTTGCGTGATTCAACAAATTTAATGTATTATAACAATAACATGTTTTTACCGTTGAATTAAAAATTCATTTGTGCGCGACCTAAAATGAGGAATTACGTACTCGCCGTAGTTGGAACAGTGAAGCGTAGAAATTGATAATTTTGTTAAAGCGACGTCTCGGTGTCGTCGAGCGTTCGAGAGTGGCTGCGCTCGCCAGCTTTCGACGCACGGCAGTGGGAGGACGAGGAACTTCTACTGATGCTGCAGACGATGTTCGTCGAGCTGGACCTACCTCAAAAATTTAACATTCCTTTACCGATACTACGGAACTTCCTCTACGAAGTTTACAACAACTATAACGAGGTGCCGTTCCATAACTTCAGGCACTGTTTCTGCGTGGCGCAAATGGTAAGTATACATACTATATACATCTATGTACAGCCTGTTCACGTTTATTGCATTGGAACAAGATTCATGAATCTTCCGTTCGTATCTAATTGCGACGTACATCTCGGTTTTAATGAATGGTTCGTGCTCGTCCTTCCGGGAGGCGACGGTACACAAATAAATATAATCTAAAATTATAATATCCGTACGAGTCAAATAACGATATCGAGTAGCTAAGTTATGAGGAAACATTAATGAACGTAATTAAGCATCTCTGGCCATCTGTTTTTATTCCTGCGTTGCTTTAATTGTAATTGCCAATTTTGTTTGAAATAACAGTTTATTTTGGAACGTGTATACAGAAACGAGTGACCAGAAGTCAAGATTAATTTGGATTAAAATATGTTTATCCGCGCAGATGTACGCGATATGTTGGGCAGTGGACCTTCCGTCGCGAATAAGCGACCTGGAAGTTCTCATACTCATCGTTTCCTGCATCTGCCACGACCTGGATCATCCGGGATACAACAATATCTACCAGATAAACGCTCGCACAGAGCTGGCGTTGCGTTACAACGACATCTCACCCCTGGAGAACCATCACTGCTCCGTAGCCTTCCGGGTGCTCGAGGCCCCGGAATGTAATATACTGTCCTCTTTGGATAATGCGACCTATCGAGTCGTACGCGAGGGTATCATCAGGTGTATACTAGCGACGGACATGGCCAGGCACAACGAGATCCTCGGGCAATTCACCGACACCATCCCGGAATTCGATTACTCCAACAAGGCGCATATCAATTTAGTAAGTTCCAATTATATCTACATAATACATAATGAATAAAAATTATTTGTACGATTGTTAAACATTTATTTTCTTTCTTGATATCTTGGTCACTTATAATTAAAATAGATAATATTAGATCTTTCAATTAGTTTCAAGATTCGGCAGCGTTAACGAAATTGTATTCACTTTTCTAGTTATCGATGATCCTCATCAAGGTGGCGGACATTAGTAACGAGGCACGGCCAATGGAAGTCGCGGAACCGTGGCTGGATCGATTACTTCAAGAATTCTTCAAACAAAGCGACGCGGAAAAACTCGAAGGACTTCCAGTAACGCCGTTCATGGATCGCGACAAAGTAACTAAACCATCGTCTCAGGTCAGCTTCATCGGACTCGTTCTGCTTCCGCTCTTCGAAGCCCTTGGGGAATTACTTCCAGAACTGCAGGTATTTACTAACTTCTTGTTATCCAATGTAACATTTAAAAACAAATTATGAGAGATTTCGAAAATTTGCAACAGGAGAAACTCATTCAAATTAAATAAAAATTAGTTCAATGCGTTGGATAAATGAAGAGTGCAAAAATGAAATTTGTTTCAGAGCCTGATAGTACAACCGGTGAGGGAAGCGTTGGAGTATTATCGCAGACTGAACGAGGCAGCGAAAGACGAGCGACATCATCGCAAGAGTGTCGCGGATCTCGGCGAATCGACGCCTATGACGTCGGGCATTATTGGGACGTCGAGCGTCGTGAAATCCACCTCGTCGCACAGTATGCGCTCGAAACGTTCCACGGGAACGGTTCACTCGCGATCGCGATCCACCGAGGACGACATCACGGAGAATCTGACCGGTGAGGAGGCGGAGAACTTGGACAGCTCCGATCCGGAAACGGCGACCGAGGTGGAGGTCAGCGAGAAGACGCTGAAGTTCAAGATCTCAACGGAAGGGACGCTGACCGGATCGACGACAGGTAGGAAAAGCTACCCGGGTAGCCGGAAGGGTAGCCGGGAGAAATCGTCATTGGATTATCATAATCACGACCTGGCCAGGGCTGTCAGAGAGCACGAACGCGAGAGAAGACGCAGTAGAGGAGAGAACCTTGGCAGTAATCTGAGTTCGCCGGTTAGCGCGAGGTCCGCGGAGGGGACCAGGATCGTGGAGGAGCTGGAGAGCGACGAGACCGTTCTGTCGGGGGCGAAACCACCGAGCGAACGGAAGCTGATCGAAGGAAATGGTAACGTGGTGGTCGAGTCTCAGCAGAGGAACAACTTGAAAAAGACGAGCGGTCTGGTGGAGAACGAGCAGGAAGTCAGGTCTAGTCGCAAGGAGGTTCAAAGAGAGCCGGTCGGGCTCAGGTGCTGTTGCGAAGACAAGACCGGATCGAACAACCACAAATCAATCTTCTCAAGATTAAGGAACCTCACGGATCGACTGAGCATCAGTTTCGACTCGAAGGATCCGCCCACGCCGAAACCCACGAAGCACGTGACGAAAGCGTTGAACAAGAGCAACTCGGTGACCAATACGGCCACCACGGCCACCACTTCGTCCAGGCACAATAATTCGTTGGCGGTCTGCAAAAGGTGCAATCTCACGAAAGCTTGCATGAAAGAGAACAAAGCTATAGCGACGGTGGTAGAACTGTCCTCGGTGGACAAGCGAGCTATGACGCTGCCAAAGGTGAGAAAATCGACTGATTACAAGAACAAGAGTTGGAGGATGGTCTTCGCCAAGGAGAAAAGATCGTCCGCTTCGCTGGAAGCTCTTCCGGGCGTAATATCTGATAGTTCTCTGCCGAAATACCGACGGAATTCCTCGAATTCGGAGAGCAAGTCGCTTCTACTCAAGGGGACGAAGGATCAGAAGAGTTTGGACTTCGAGTTCGGTGAAATCGACATACGCACGAAGAATCAACAGCAACAGCCGAAGATCGTTATCAAGCCGGAGAGCGGATCCAGAGAAGGCGTACAGGAGGACTTAGGCAAAATAGAAATTCGAAGGAGCTCGGCGAGCATGGAGGACATCTCGAAGATGGCGAAACAGACCGAGAGCGTGATGTTGGGTTCGTTGGAGCCAAAGAAAGCGGACGAACGGACTTACGCGGGCAGCCTGGATTCGATGTTGTGCAAAGACGATGCCAAGACACGGAAGAAACCGACGTACTCCTCGCCGGCGACGTCCAAGAAATCCTCGCCAGGATTATTATGGCGGTTCAAGTCCGGCATGAGCATCGACAGTACCAGGAGCAACAGCAACAGCGATTCGCTGCATGATCAAAGTTCGCAATCGCCCAGCGGTTGGATTTCTTCCTTAACGGCTGGCTTTCGGCCAAAGAGACAGACGTCAGAAGCACCGTCGCATCCTCCGCGTTCACCTAGTCGAGAAGAGATCAAGTGATACGGCATACGGGTGGCCGAGGACTCTTCTGAGAAACAATTGTCGGGCCTGCACAAATGGCTGGCTGAGAACATCTTCTGCTGCAGCGGTTAAAAAGGAAAAGAAACACATACACGCGGTTTCGTTTCGTCCATCCTCGAGCCACCTTCTTCTCGCGCAATGCTCAAAGGAGATCGATGATCGTGTCGAAGCGAAGGGTACGAAGCCAAAGAAGGAAGGAAATCGAAACGGATCGACAGCGTTCTTCCTATATTAGTCCCGTACGCGGCTCGACTTAATTCGTTGATTAGTATCGTCGAATTACTTTCGCTGTTCGAGGACGGTCATTTAGTTAGACACTCGCCAGCCGTTCTCCGCGACGAAATCCCTGACTCTTCTGGATCGATCGAATCGTTTGCTACCTTCGAGGAGTCGATTGACCGATCGATGATCACGGAACCGATGACAATCCTTTGTCCGATAGAATCTGCATTCCGCCGACTAGACCAACGTCCGTCACAGATCGCGCAGAATGTGATGTTTTTCACGTGAAACTCGAGAGAACTTCGATTCAACGTTATTTATGTTCAGTGCCGGACTCGATCGTGCATCGTTGGTTTCACCTTCAGGAAGGCAAGTTTTCTGTTCGACGAAGAAACGAGAGAATATTGATTACTGTTCGGGAAACTGTCAAAGAGAAACGTGGGAAGAAAGATGGACGTTGGGGATGGTTAAGGAAGAAACCCAGATGGAAGTCTCTCGAACATTGTACGAGGATCGAAACACGATTAACAAAAATGAGAAAAAAAAGATGTGTCATAGAACGTGCGTTTCGTATGTCGATTAGCTGTTTCCAAATGTAGCAAGAGGATGTGTGAGTGTAATTAACGTTCGTATTGAAGCCAAACTGTCGAACAGCTGGCGAATACCAAATATATGTATATTGCTCCTAATTATCGATCTCCGTTCCGAAAACCGAGTGAATGAAAGATAGCGAGAGAGAATGCGATGGAGTGAAAGCGAGGGAGAGAAAGGTAGATGAAGAAAGAATTATACGCGAACGATGAAAATTCGAATATCGACGACAAGTGGTGAGGACGAAATTTAAATTTCGCAAGGATTTACTGACGTAGAAAGTGGATTAAGAATGAAAGAGGATAGAGAGAGAGAGAGAGAGAGAGAGAGAGAGAGAGAGGAAGAGCGGCCTGAAATATAAAATGGAACTGAAAGGCGCGATATATAGACTATTTTATTTATTGTCCAATTAAAAGAATAGCCTAATGAGTAATCATTAATGTTGTCCGTTATTATACATATATACATATATATATATAAACGAAAATATATATATAAATATATGCAAGCCAGTGTATACAAAAATGCGGAAGATGAAATATCTAGTTCCCATCGAGACGAGAGCATAACGTATACAAATATTATAAATACGTAAGGAGAGATGATCGTGTGACGAAGCTGATCTATTATGATGCACAAGGTAATTGCGCGTAGATAGAAAACGGATCTGGAAAATGGACATATCTTGTCTAATCAGAACTGAGGACCCATTAGAAATGGAAATGAATAAGATTTTCCTTCGTTATCGAAGAACGAAGTGGAAGGGGGAAAAGGGGAGAATTCTTTCTCTTCGTGTGTGTCGTAAACATCTCCAAGCATTTCGAAGCGAATACTCGCACAGATTTTGTTGATCTGTCAGAAATTTAGGTGAACGTTAAATAAACGTTGTTTCCTCGCTGCAAGGTGTCTTCCTTTGATTGAGAAACTGAATAGATAATCTGAACGCTGACGAGTTATTACAGACTAACATGTTCACGATCACCAAAGACGTACGTCATTTCTATTCTACATCGAACTGTTCGTTAGAAATCTATGATCGCTTTGTAGTTAGTGTCAATATCTGGTGAAACTTCCAGCATGGCCTAGTTAGAAATTGAAGGAGGAATTGTATTCTACGCTTTGTCTTTTGAATTGAAAATGAACTCAAGCCAACTTGATATTTGAAGCAGAAATCTTTTGAAGCGGCTGAAATGTTTTGTATTCAATAATTTCCTCGCTAAATTTTTAATGGATCGACAAAAACTTCCGTTACAATTTTCTATCCATCCATTTTCAAACGCGTTCAGAAATGGGATTTACAGGAAAAACGAAAAGCAAAGAAACAAGACAGAAGAGCTTAACAACTCTCGTGACGCACGCGTTTTCAGCCTTGACACAAAAATCAGTTCTCTGCATAAACGGCCTCTCGCTTTTTCATTTTTAGATGTTTATATTTTTATACTCCACCAGCAGTGTGTCTGTACGACTATAAAGAACCGCATGTATTGTTGAAGTCTAGTCTTTCGTTATCGTCTTCACCATCACTTCCCTGTGAAATTCGATGTGTTTGAGGGAGTTTCTATGGCGATTATAGAATAGAAGAAAAATTCTGCGTCCATGCGACCGGCCCTCTGCACTACGCGTAACGCTTGTTTCCATCATTCTCGCAAAAAGCCGCGAGGGGAGATTCGCTCAATACACTCTGTGTCCCTTTGATAAATTTTTAGTTTAAATCCCGTTGCATATTTTATTATGACGATGTTTTAATTCAATTTTATACGAATCACTCGACGAAGAAGTAACTCGGTTCTTGGATTTAGCGAACTGTAATTTAAACGATTTATTCGTGAATATCTCCCGATCAGAATTTGCGCTAGCATCCACAACTCAAACCTTCCTCGATCGATCATGAAATACTTCACCGTTAGAATCCTTCTGTATCGTCGGCAAAGCTGCCAAGTGAAATAGCTTGGTAGACGAAAGACAGGATCGACGAATGTCTCAATGTCAATATGTGTGTTGAACAAGCGGCTCGCTTTGAAAGTTTAAATGGCGCACGACGTGTATGTATGTTGTATACGCGCCATATACTGTAAAAATTATTAAACTTCCAGTGATACGAAAAAAGTATTTGACCTTACCTCGACGAGTAATATCAGCGAAGAGTGTCTCGTCTAATTCGTCCAAGAAACGATGCGATACAAAATCAAATGCTTTCTTCGTTCTGTCACTCGCTGTCTGTGCCTGACCTTTGTCAATATTTATTTGTTTCTTCCTAGACGGTAAATCGATTAGCCATCTGCTAACGAGCTGCTCGATTTCCCTTAGAAGCTCTCGGACCACCTCGTGTCGACAATCTAGTACCCAGCCGTCGCTATTAATTTTCCAAATTTCGAATCGTATCTCGATTAAACATAATTCATTTTTAGGAAGCAATTAATGTCACACAAATTTCTTTTAAAGTTGAACGAACTTTAAATTAATTTATCGTGTTAAAAAGAAAAAGTGTAAAGCAGTGTTGACTATTGCTTCATGTTTCACTTTTCAAAATATTAAGTATATAATTAAGATGACATTTTATGAGTAGATACCGTTAATCGTGGTACGATTCGAAAGGCAGAAGATCGGGAACAGGAGGAGGAACGAAACTCGATGGTCCAATCGTGTCATAGTAGGAAGTTACGATAAATTTTCAATCGTCAATTGATCGTCTAATTCGTGGCGAGGTAGCCCTCGTGTCCCAATTATTCTCGTCAATTACCGGTGCGTGATCGATCGCATGTTTTCTCCGGTCGTCGCTAAACAGAAATCGGAAACGAAAATTGGGGCGGCGTTCGACTTCGGGGTAGAATTGTCTGCTACCTCTGCGAACCTCGTTTTCGTCGCCCTACACCGCGAATGCGAAGCTAATTAGCGTGTAAGACGTAGAGGATTGATCGTCGCGCAGAACGAACATTTCGTCGACGACGTCGTCAATCGAGAAACCTGCTCGGATCGTCTCGTTTTCCGTTAAGAACCTTTATTGTGAAAGTTCGTGAGAGTCACGTGAATCCGATCGAATTTTCCAGAGAAGTACTGCATCTCCGGTTAGATTTTCTGAGAATAATGAAGAAAAAAAAAGACCAAAGTTCAAAACTGTCTATCTTTAATTTAAGTCTTACGATTAGTTGTATGGGACCAGATGAAAAATTTCAAAATTGTATTTATATTCATTGTAATCTTCCTTATCTAGTTTTACGATAAATATTAATCAATCTGAGATACATCAAACGTTTTTATCTAGTCAAATGTGATAAGAATACGATAAATTATCACAGCGTTTTTAATACAATTTTGGACACATTATTAAAGGTTTTATTTTAACGTTACAATAAAATCTATGTACATTTAATATTAAGTATTTTATTTAGAAAGATCGAAGTATTACAGAGATCTAAATGCAAATAGAATTAACATTTCTGTAATCCACTCCTCACCTGGTGCAAAACTGGTAATAACAGGTATACTTTCGAAAACACGTTGCATATTGATAGCGTGCGGCGCATCGAAATTGCTGCTTCCACGAAGGTTAAGAGGAAAATTCTTGTTTCTCGCTGACTATGCCGCGGAACGTTCACGTGACTCAAGAAAACGACTAAATCGAACGTTATCGTATTAACCAACGTGTAACCGAGACGTGGCACGATAAAGGTCAAACGGTGGGTGCAGCAACGCGGTGCAGAGAGGAACGAAAGGGTGGCTGCAATTATTATGACGAGGGAAACGAGAGATGCGCAGAGTAGTACGAACAAAACGACTTTAGATATATGTACAATGTATAACGTGTATTTACCTGGAGAGAAAGAAATTATGAAACGAAAGACGTGAAACAAAACGGCTTAGCTCGCGGGCGAGTTATTACATAAAAATGAAAAACATGATATTGTAAACGATGAATTGTATAGTTATTATGTGTGTAAGAGTATCGTCAAACGTAAATTCAAGCATGTTGCAGAGGCGCGCACCTCATCCCTTATGCATTGTCCGATTGCCCGGCTGAAGTTCAACTTCGTTCGAAATATTATTTAAAAACAAATGAATTAAGATCCATATCATTTTGACGGCATTAATACGATACAAATTAAGTTCTAAAATTGTTACGAAGGCCAACCGAACAACTTCGAAGCGGATAAAATTAAGCCATGTTTTAAATGATAAATGTCTCACGCCTCTCACCTTTGAACGCTGATCAATATCGAATCGAGATCAAGTTCCACTGTTAAACTCCGCCGCAGAAGTTTGTCATAAATTCTACCTGACGGAGAGCCGAGGATCCGTCGAATCGCTATAATCGAGCACGAGTTACGATTCGCCCCGCAGTCAACTTGCGGGGAACAGCGTGATCGGACAATGCTTGGGAACCAGGTGCCGGGATGCCAGCGCACGGTATCCGCCATTCCAATTTGATTCCAAGGTGTCGTACTAATATATTACAGAGACCTAATTGTAAGTAAGAGCGGCGGTCACAAACACCACGGGCCACGTGGCGGACGACCGGCCGTTTAGTCTCTTTTGTAAATGAGAATAAGTGAATGAAATAAATATATTATACGTGACCGTGTAAAGTCGGGAAACAAAGCTCTCTGATGGTGCTTCCTCTGTGTGTACCGTGTCTCTCTTTTCAGTGTAGCACAACAGAAATATCGGAACGACGGTCTTATTGTATGGCAGGGTTCGGCGCGGACGAAGGAAAGAATAGGTAATTGACAAGAGCGAATTAGCTCCGGAATAAATGTTTTATTATCTGTGATCGAATACTCATCGATCGTCAGTGAACTTATCAATAGAATCACGCGACTTGTTTGTCTATAACTTTATTTAAATGTCCGACTCTGTTGTATAGTAGGGTGGAATAAAATGAGATCAGTTCAGAGATTTTGTTATTATTCTATATTTATTTATTAATTATAACAGTTGGACTGTTTTTTATAACAGTACGAATTAAGTTTTCTTGAGCTTTCGAAACCCGCTGAAAAAAATATAATCACACATTTCGGACTGTTCAGACTTCCGGTTCTCTACAGAAGATAATGAATCGTATTAAAATAAGGTAAATATCGAAATATCACAAGTAAAATAAAATCAGTAGAATCCATGATTTATGATTCCATGGTTTATGATTTATCCGCCTGCGGTGGTCGTTTTTCGAACGTTCAGATACATTCCTCCCTTGGACGTCGTTGTGAGTCCTTTAGGATCCAGGACCATCGGGATGGGCGTTTTCTCGCAGACCGAGAATTCGTGGTCTTTCAGGAATTGAATGACCGCGAGCTTCGTTTGTATTAATCCCAACCGCATGCCTGAAAAATAGAATGAAAAAATAGTTAAAACACACGGAGGCTATACAATCGTTTACTTCTTGTCAATTATAATGCCAATTTAATTTGTGGAGACGCAACAAGTTACGAAATGTTTTATTTCTCAAATACTCCGGTCATTGAAAATTAGGTAACTAATGATAATATATCATAACAAGCACGGTCACGATGAGAAGAAATAAGAAACTGTATACTTTAAGTATCATGTTGTTGTGTGACAGTGCACTATTTTAATAAGCACTCTAGATTTAGTAAATATCGGTTTCTACTAAATATCTTCTTTGTGGAATGCAACGTCAATTGTTGCTTTCACAGTACTACGTGTCAAATGATATAAAAAATCTACACCGAACATAACAATCAGTCAAGGCTCTTTCGTGACTGTACAGTGATATTTAATTGCTTTTTTTATCAGTAGAATTGCGAAAACCATTGATTTATGGAGTTTTCGAAACGTTGTATCTCATATCTTATAACATGTGCACCATAATATGCTATCAAATTATCACTATTTCTTTTAAAATGGAAGTACAAGTATGAAGATTTAATTTACAATATAAGGAGAGTCAATAAGCAGCATCACGTGTATCAGAACACGTGTATGCATTTGTTACACAATGGAAACCATGATATTAAATGGTTCATACTAACCAATGCAGATGTGAGGACCTTCGCCGAAGGGAAAGTAGGTGAATGGGGGTCTGGACTTTTTTGCCTCATCACTGAACCTTAGGGGGTCGTACTTTTCTGGTTCCGGGAAATACTCCGGATCGTAGTGCATGCCGACCATGGAAATGTATATCGGTGTACCTTTCTCTATTACCAAGTCGGAATTGGGTACCTTGTAATCAGCTCCGGCGACTCTGTCTAAGAATCCTAGAGGCGGGTATTTGCGAAGGGTTTCAGATACTACCATGTCGAGATACGGTAACGTCGTAACCTGTGAGAAAGACAATATAAGAGCCACTGATAGAACTATATTGTTAATTAATGAAATAAATACTGTCACGTATATTTGGCCGCTTAAGAGCTTATAAAATTTGAAAAGCTATATCACAATGTTATAATGTTAAGAAATAGCAGTTTTCGTACCATTTCGTAAGTAATTTTGCCCTCAGTCTTCTCAAGGGCTTCATGAATCTCCTTTCTAAGAGTCTTCTGAATCTCGGGATTCAAAGCTAATTCGTACAGCGTGAAAGCTGTGGTAGTGGATGACGTTTCGAAACCAGCGCTGTAGAACACAGCCGCTTGCGCCAATAAATCGTCACCTTCGAATTCTGAAGTAAAAATTGTTCAAGATAAAAATATCGTTCGTTTGTTCTGCAAAGAGCACACTTAATATACGCACGTTAATATGGAAGTGGAGTGTTAATAAGAATATGCTTACTGAATCCGTCTATATCTTCGCCTTTGTGTTTTTCTTTGAGCTCTATCAACATATCGATGAGATCGTTTCTCTTATCCCCAGTCTGTGATCGGTGATTGATCACGTCCCAAAAGGTTCGTCGTAAGAAATCGGTCGTCTCTTTGCCGAAAACTGTCGGATGAATGTAGTCGACCCAGTGAGGGAAGAAGAATATTGTAATGAAGTTGAAGGCGCGACTCAAATTGTAGTCGAAAATCTTTCTGCCCGCCGCGCGAAATGCGTTGTTCGGATCAGCCAGCGAGTTCACTCGTAGACCGAACGCCGTAGAGCCGATCATGTCCGTGGTTACGTTCGCCGCGAGATCCTTAAATTCCAATATTTTTCCATTACCTAGAACAGATCGACACTCGTTGATCAACAGTTAATTAAAATGTAAATTATCGTCGGATTTATAATAAGGGTTTGAATAAAAGTTCTTTCTGCATCAAGCGTGCTGTCGTTTGGAAGAATAAACAAATCAAGAACGTGTCGCGAACTAATTTCTTCCTGTGGATTTTTTCTTGAATATAATTATATTCATTTCTGCACTCTATAGTGACATAATAAGCGATAATAGCTCCTACAATCATTAACTGCACGCCGTTCGCCGATGCAAAAAGTATAATAGTTCCATCAAGAAAATTAATTGTTATTTACGTTGATAATTATGCAAATTACGTAATCATAGATACATAGTCGTAGGATTCGCGACCAACGAAATATGTTTCACATAAGTTTTTCGTATTAATTAGGAGAGTCTCTCTTACCCTCCAAGTGTAATGATTCGAGGTGTTTCTCCAAATCATCGACGATCACCAGCATCAGGTCAAACATTTTCTTCAGCTTTCCCGAAGTGAAAAAAGGCGATAACTTCCCTCTGAGGAACTTCCATGCAGGATTCTTCATCATGAACACGTTCGAATAACCGAGTCGGTCATGTTTAGCATCTGGCGTTGCGTATCTGTTCGAAAACACGTTGAAGTCCTTGACCAGGACATTCTTCACCAACTCGGGATCCCGCACCAACAAATACGGTTTGTCGAAGATGTAGAATCCTGCATATGGAAGTCCTTTCGTCTGGTCGTACAACGATTTAACAAACTCCGCAGAACTTATCCTCAGGAGAAAGTTGTCGCCGAAGTTTCCCAAGAACGGAGTCGGCGTTATCTCAAACACGCCGCGTTTCTTCCAGTAATTGAATTTCCGGGTCACGTACATGTAAGCGGCCACTAGTAACGACGTGAAAACGATGATGACATCCAGAGGCCAGTACGCTGTTATGAGGGCCATTTTGGACTAATCTAGAAGAAACAGCTCTTGCTTAGAACAATAAGCACTGCAGACTGAACGAAGTATCGTTGTTTTCCAAGTAAATGTGTGATTTTAAGTGTTGACAAAACGATGATTAAGTTACGTCAAGATATAAAGGAGATTATGTCTGCTTGAAATAAAACAAAGATAGCATCACGTGAAAATAATTAATGTTTCAAAACACTCAATAGAATTAATAGGTTTTAAAAATTCTAATCAAATAATAATATTCTCTATTTACATTTATCAATAAGTACGAGGAGATCTATTCACTTATTGTCGGCACTAAGTCACATTCCGCGGAGAGTGTTTAGGCAACTCGCGAATAGCGTCCAAAAAGCAGCATTTATATCACGGACTACAATTATGCAACGTACATATACGTGACACTAACGAGTATCCTCTCTCTTCGAGAATCCACACTGTTGCTATCTTTGTTCATCATATCAAAACCACAGCGAACCGCGGACTGCAGAATAGTTGCAATTATTATGTGTGGTTCTTCTATGTGTTGGAGTTCGATAATGAATGGTACGATAAAGACAGTTCTAATTTTATACAAAGTGAAACAAATAGTCATCGTCGATTAACTCGTGTCGGTTATGTATGCAGTTATCATTTTAATTAGATACGCTCCAAGAATTTCAATTTTCCTTAATAACTCGTGACCTATGCTTATTCTAATTATGAAAATTTGTTACCAAAATGAACAAATGCTCGTTTTCTGATAATTTAACAACTTCTTATTAACCTGTCTTTAATTACTCAGTATATCGTTGCCAGAAGATTCTGAATGTTTCAATAACTACGTGATCGATGAACAGAAAATTGTACTGATGAACCGTGAATTAAATGAAGTGCTAACTTGTTAATAAATCTGTTCATCCTTTATTTTCATTCGACATTTCGTAGTTAATTTTGCTCCATCATTTTTTTAAGTAGAGTTTCTTCAGGTCACGGAATTCGCTACCGCGTCGCTCTCACGCGAATATTCCGATAACAGACGTCGATAAACGCCTCGGGTCGTGCAAATCCGCAGAATAAGAAGCCGCTAATGTATGCATATTTTATGCGAACTTGACTTTGTAAACAGTGCTGCCAGGAAAAATACTCTTGACTGGTACGACGCAGATCGTCTGCGTATAATGAGTAAAAAGAGAGATCTTAATTTAAACGTATCCTCCAACAAGTCACATTCAAATATTCATAATTAGTCTTAAATGGATCACTGGAAGCAGGCAATCGAAAAACATTTAACAAACTTTCGAATAATTTATTTGACATTCGTCTCGTGTCTCTGTTCGTTCGATTCCAACATATTCAACCGAAAGAACGGGCAAGGATGGGAGATGATTGGTATACAAATTAAATATCGAAATATCACAAGTAAAATAAAATCAGTAGAATGCGTCTATGATTTATCCGCCTACGGTGGTCGTTGTTCGAACGTTCAGGTATATTCCTTCCTTGGACGTCGTCGTGAATCCTTTAGGATCCAGGATCATCGGGATGGGCGTTTTTTCACAGACAGAGAATTCGTGATTTTTCAGGAATTGAATGATTGCTAGCTTCGATTGTATTAATCCCAACCGCATGCCTGAAAAACAGAATGAAGAAATAGTCAAGAACAAGCAATGTATATAATCGTTTAGTTGATACTAACCAATGCAGATGCGAGGTCCTTCGCCGAAGGGAAAATAGGTGAATGGGGTTTTGGACCTTTTCGCCTCATCACTGAACCTTAGGGGGTCGTACTTCTCTGGTTCTGGGAAATACTCCGGATCGTAGTGCATACCGAGCATGGACATGTATATCGGTGTACCTTTCTCTATTACCAAGTCGGAATTGGGTACCTTGTAATCAGCTCCAGCGACTCTGTCTAAGAATCCTAGAGGCGGGTATTTGCGAAGGGTTTCAGATACTACCATGTCGAGATACGGTAACGTCGTAACCTGTGAGAAAGACAATATAAGAGCCACTGATAGAACTATATTGTTAATTAATGAAATAAATACTGTCACGTATATTTGGCCGTTTAAAAGATTATAAAATTTGGAAAGCTGTATCACACTGTTATAATGTTAAGAAATAGCAGTTTTCGTACCATTTCGTAAGTAATTTTGCCCTCAGTCTTCTCAAGGGCTTCATGAATCTTCTCTCTAAGAGTCTTCTGAATCTCGGGATTCAAAGCTAATTCATACAGTGTGAAAGCCGTGGTAGTGGATGACGTTTCGAAACCACCAGTGAAAAACACAGCGGCTTGCGCCAATAAATCGTCACCTTCGAATTCTGAAGTAAAAATTTTTCAAGATAAGAAAATCGCTCGTTTCCTCTGCAAAGAGCACACTTAACATGCGCACGTTATTACGGAAGTGAAATGATCAATAAGAAAATACTTACTGAATCCGTCTACTTCTTCGCCCTTGTGTTTCTTCCTGAGCTCTATTAACAAATCGATGAGAAAATCTTTCTGCCCGCCGAACGAAACGCGTTGTTCGGATCGGCCAGCGAGTTCACTCGCAAACCGAACGCCGTAGAGCTGATCATATCCGTGGTTACGTTCGCCGCGAGATCTTTCAATTCCAATATTTTCCCATTGCCTAGAAGAGATGGACCCTCGTTGGTTAAAAATTCTTTATAGATATCAATTATTCTATTAATACGGATTTCTATACGAATTAATTAATACATCAAATTGAAAACGTAGAGTACATGAATCAACAAATTGAGGACGTGTCGAAAACTAATTCTGCTGACATAAGATGTGATAAGATAATGGTTACTATGATCATTTATTGCACGCCGTTCTCCGGTACCAAAAATATATAATAGTTCCATTGAAGACAATTAATAGTTATTTACGTTGATAATTATAATTATGCAAATTAAATTTATACAGGATCAGTTGTCCTATATACATTTGTCTCTTCCTTCAATTAAGAGATCAATTTCTTCGAACACGTATATTTTCCGAAGTTACGTAACAATGTTAATGTTTTTAAGTTACGAAAACAAAAAACTTGATATATGGAATACAAATAACAACGCTTGTTTGAGCAATTGCATAACGTCGCTCGGTGCTTAATAGTTATGACAGATAGATAAGAAAATGTTTTCAACATAGTGTTCAGTATATCTGACAGATTCGTCGTGATGCACATCAATCAGTTTTTCCTAAGACTTCGCGACCAACGAAATATGTTTCACATAAGTTTTTCGTATTAATTACGAGAGTCTCTCTTACCCTCCAAGTGTAATGATTCGAGGTGCTTCTCCAAATCGTCGACGATCACCAGCATCAGTTCAAACATTTTCTTTAGCTTTCCCGAAGTGAAAAAGGGCGATTCCTTCTCTCTGACGTACTTCCAAGCAGGATTCTTCAGCATGAACACGTTCGCATAACCGAGTCGGTCACGCTTAGCATCCGACATTACGTGTCTGTTCGAAAACACGTTGAAATCTTTGACCAGGATATGCTTCAGCAATTCAGGATCCCGTACCAACAAATACGGTTTGTCGAATATGTAGAATCCTGCGTATGGAAGTCCTTTCGTCTGGTCGTACAACGATTTAACAAACTCCGCAGAACTGATCCTCATGAAAAAGCTGTCGCCGAAGTTTCCCAAGAACGGAGTCGGCGTTATATCAAACACACCGCGTTTCTTCCAGTAATTGAATTTCCGGGTCACGTACATGTAAGCGGCCACCAGTAACGACGTGAAAACGATGATGGCATCCAGGGGCCAGTGTGCTGTTATCAAGGCCATTTTAAACTAATCCACAAAAAAGCTTTTGCTTAGAACAGAAAGCACTGCAGATGTTTTCCAAGTAATTGTGTGATTTTAAGTGCTGACAAAACGATGATTAAGTTACGTCAAGATTTAACAAAAAATTATATCTGTTTGAGATAACACAAAGATTATTATTACATTTATCAAGAAGTAACAGGAAATCTATTTACGTATTGTCGATATCTAATTACTAAGTCATTAATCGCGGAGAGTGTTCAGGCAACTCGTGGACAGCGATCAAAAAGCTGCCTTTATATGACAGATTACAATTGTGTATATGTACATATACGTAGAACCAAGGATAACCGAAGAGTATCCCCTCTCTTCGAGAATCTATAATGTTATTATCATCATATCGTTTACTATTTTTAAAATTATCTCTCTTGTGTCGGTCGTGGAGATGGTCGAAACAATCATATATTTCAACAATTATATCTTTAATTAATTGTTTCAAACTGTAATGCCTTCTGACAAGATTCTGTCAATAATTATATAACGAAGACTGTGCGTGTATGCATTACTAAAAATAAGATGAAGAACTTAAGAAAGTTTGGGAAGTTCAAAATGACTCATTAACACTTTTTGTCTATCTTATCTAATACGCCGATTAGATTAGATAATGCAATTGAGCATTTATTTACATTACAGAGAATGATTTACTGTACAAACAGTAAATGGCACGAGATATACATCACCGTTGATCGAAAACAAGAACTATGCTTTATCTAGACGTAAACAGTCGAATTTGCATTTCACTAATCATGAGTCGTAATAAAAATTATTCGAAACTTAAAATCACTCTTAATTATGCTTAATGTGCTTAATCATACATTTGCATAACTTTGACGCTCGCGTTCATTTCTATCAATAGTGTGAATAAAAAAATAGATATACGTAAGTTCATATCTTTTGCTTCATTTCTATAATTTTGGTATTTCAATAAAATATACGAGTGTCATCGACACAATGTTTTCAATTACAGAATTGTAATTTCCTATAATTACTGTGATGTATTTAGATCACATAATAAATTGTGAAAAACGAGCATCTGTTCATCCGATTGTATTTTCCATAATTAAAATAAGTCTAGATCAAGACTTATTGAGGAGAACTAAGAATTTGTGTAGTGTATCTAATTAAAATGATAGCTATACAACATAACCGATACAAGTTTGATCGACGATGACTACTTGTTTCACTTTATCTAAAATTAGAACTGTCTTTATCATACCATCCATTATTGAAGCCCGATACGTAGAAGTACTACACTAGTTTTGCAGACCTCTGTGGTTTTCTAATAATATATTGAATTTGTCATATGTGAAATCAATTTTCTACAAATGAATGAACACCTCTTCAATATAAAATTGAGCTACTGAAGCGCAATCAATTCCTAATTATTGCTCATTTAAATATTCATATATTAGTCTTGATTGAATCAATGGAACCAGGCAATCGGAAAATATTTAATATACTTTCGAATAATTTATTTGACATTCGCCTCGTGTCCCTGTTCGTTCGATTCCAACATATTTAACCGAACGAACGGGCAAATAAAATAAAATCAGTAGAATGCGTCTATGATTTATCCGCCTACGGTGGTCGTTGTTCGAACGTTCAGATATATTCCTTCCTTGGACGTCGTTGTGAGTCCTTTAGGATCCAGGACCATCGGGATGGGCGTTTTCTCGCAGACCGAGAATTCGTGGTCTTTCAGGAATTGAATGACCGCGAGCTTCGATTGTATTAATCCCAACCGCATGCCTGAAACACAGAATGAAGAAATAGTCAAGAACAAGCAATGTATATGTGTAATCGTTTCGTTGATACTAACCAATGCAAATGTGAGGACCTTCGCCGAAGGGAAAGTAGGTGAATGATGGTCTGGACCTTTTCACCTCATCACTGAATCTTAGGGGGTCGTACTTTTCTGGTTCCGGGAAGTACTCTGGATCGTAGTGCATACCGATCATGGAAATGTATATCGGTGTACCTTTCTCTATTACCAAGTCGGAATTGGGTACCTTGTAATCAGCTCCGGCAAGTCTGTCTAAGAATCCTAGAGGCGGGTATTTGCGAAGAGTTTCAGATATTACCATGTCGAGATACGGTAACGTCGTAACCTGTGAGAAAGACAATATAAGAGCCACTGATAGAACTATATTTTAATTAACGAAGTAAATACTGTCATGTATATTTGGCCGCTTAAGAGATTATAAAATTTGGAAAGCTATATCACACTGTTATAATGTTAAGAAATAGCAGCTTTTGTACCATTTCGTAAGTAATTTTGCCCTCGGTCTTCTCAAGGGCTTCATGAATCTCCTTTCTAAGAGTCTTCTGAATCTCGGGATTCAAAGCTAATTCGTACAGCGTGAAAGCGGTGGTAGTAGATGATGTTTCGAAACCACCACTGAAGAACACAGCCGCTTGCGATAGTAAATCGTCACCTTCGAATTCTGAAGTAAAAATTGTTCAAGATAAGAATATCGCTCACTTCTGCAAAGAGCACACGTAACATGCGCATGTTAATACGGAAGTGGAATGATCAATAAGAAAATGTTTACTGAATCCATCTACTTCTTCGCCCTTGTGTTTCTCCCTGAGCTCTATTAACAAATCGATTAGATCGTTTCTCTTCTCTCCAGACTCTGTTCGATGATTGATCACGTCCCAAAAGGCACTTCGCAAGAATCTGGTCACCTCGGCGCCGAAAAATTTCGGATGAATGTAGTCGACAAACTGAGGGAAGAAGAATATTGTAAGGAAATTGAAGGAGCGACTTAAACTGTAGTCGAAAATCTTTCTGCCCGCCGCGCGAAACGCGTTGTTCGGATCAGCCAGCGAGTTCACTCGCAAACCGAACGCCGTGGTGCTGATCATGTCCGTGGTTACGTTCGCCGCGAGATCCTTCAATTCCAATATTTTCCCATTGCCTAGAAGAGATTTACACTCGATCAAAAATTACTTAAGATATAATTTACCATCGGAGTTATACATAACATACATCGAAGATTTCAAGATCTCCGATGCAAAAAATATAATAACTCCATGTAGAAAATTATGATGTTTACGTTGATAATTATGTAAATTATATATTCCCAGATACATAGTCGTAGATATAGTCCTACGCTTCGCGACCAACTAAATATGTTTCACATAAGTTTTTCGTACTAATTACGAGAGTCTCTCTTACCCTCCAAGTGTAATGATTCGAGGTGCTTCTCCAAATCGTCGGCAATCACCAGCATCAGGTCAAACATTTTCTTTAGCTTTCCCGAGGTGAAAATAGGCGATAGCTTTCCTCTGACGAACTTCCAAGCAGGATTCTTCATCATGAATACGTTCGCATAACCGAGTCGGTCACGTTTATCATCCGCCCTCGAGTGTTTGTCCGAAAACACGTTGAAGTCTTTGACCAGGACATGCTTCACCAATTCAGGATCCCGCACCAACAAATACGGTTTGTCGAAGATGTAGAATCCTGCGTATGCAAGTCCTTTCGTTTGGTCGTACAACGATTTAATAAACTCCGCAGAACTTGTCCTCATGAAAAAGCTGTCGCCGAAATTTCCCAAGAACGGAGTCGGCGTTATCTCAAACACGCCGCGTTTTTTCCAGTAATTGAACTTCCGGGTCATATACATGTAAGCGGCCACTAGTAACGACGTGAAAACGATGATGGCATCTAGGGGCCAGTATGCTGTTATCAGGGCCATTTTTAATCAATCTAGAAAAAAAGACTCTTGTTTAGAATAGAAAGTCGGCACTGCAGATTGAACGAAGTATCGTTGTTTTCCAAACAAATGTGTGATTTTAAGTGTTTACAAAACGATGATTAAGTTACGTCGAGATTTAAGAAAAAATTATGTCTGCTTGAGATAACACAAAGATAGTATCACGTGAAAGTACTTAATGTTTCTAAACACTCAATAGAATTAATAGATTTTAAAACATTTATTAATTAATTAACATTAATTTATAAATAATAATATTCTCTATTTACATTTATCAATAAGTACGAGGAAATCTATTCACTTATTGTCGACACTAAGTCACATCCCGCGGAGAGTGTTCAGGCAACTCACGAGTAGCGTCTTTAAAAACAGCTTACTATAATTGTGTAACGTACATATACGAGAAACTAACGAGAACCGAGGAGCATCCCCTCTCTTCGAGATCCACACTGTTACTATCATTGTTCATTATAATGAAACGACAGCGGACTGCGGACTGCAGAACTATTGTAATTATCATGTGTGGTTCTTGTACATATTGGGCGTCGACAATAGATAGTATGATAAAGTCAGTTCTAATTTCATACAAAATGGAACAAATAGTCATCGTCGATCAACTTGTATTAGTTACGTATATCGTTGTTACGTCGATTACATGTTACGTAGCTATCATTTTAATTAGATACACCACAAGAATTCTCAGTTTTCCTCAATAACACTTGAGCTATGCTCATTCAAATTATGGAAATTTCCACCAGAGGAATAGATTTTCGTTTTCTGACAATTTGACAATTTACTATTTGTTTTAGATCAAATGATGTATTTAGATATGACAAGAAATATTATAGTAAGTTTCATTTCTGTAATTGTAAACATTGTATCGGTGAGACTCATATATTTTGTTAGAATACGAAGATTTTAGAAATGAAACGAAAGATATGAATGTAAGTATGTCAATATTGATATCTATTGATGATAATGAACGCGTGCCTCAAACTTATGTAAATGTATGATTAAGCATATTAAGTATTATGTAGAGTGATTTGAAAAGTACGAGGAAATCTATTCACTTATTGTCGACACTAAGTCACATCCCGCGGAGAGTGTTCAGGCAACTCACGAGTAGCGTCTTTAAAAACAGCTTACTATAATTGTGTAACGTACATATACGAGAAACTAACGAGAACCGAGGAGCATCCCCTCTCTTCGAGATCCACACTGTTACTATCATTGTTCATTATAATGAAACGACAGCGGACTGCGGACTGCAGAACTATTGTAATTATCATGTGTGGTTCTTGTACATATTGGGCGTCGACAATAGATAGTATGATAAAGTCAGTTCTAATTTCATACAAAATGGAACAAATAGTCATCGTCGATCAACTTGTATTAGTTACGTATATCGTTGTTACGTCGATTACATGTTACGTAGCTATCATTTTAATTAGATACACCACAAGAATTCTCAGTTTTCCTCAATAACACTTGAGCTATGCTCATTCAAATTATGGAAATTTCCACCAGAGGAATAGATTTTCGTTTTCTGACAATTTGACAATTTACTATTTGTTTTAGATCAAATGATGTATTTAGATATGACAAGAAATATTATAGTAAGTTTCATTTCTGTAATTGTAAACATTGTATCGGTGAGACTCATATATTTTGTTAGAATACGAAGATTTTAGAAATGAAACGAAAGATATGAATGTAAGTATGTCAATATTGATATCTATTGATGATAATGAACGCGTGCCTCAAACTTATGTAAATGTATGATTAAGCATATTAAGTATTATGTAGAGTGATTTGAAATTTCGAATTGTGTTTGTTACGATTCATGATTAGTGAAAAGCAATTTCGACTATTTATAGTTACATAAAGCATAATTGACGTTTATGGTCAACAGTCACGCATATTTCGTCAGGCGCACTGCTTGCGAAGAATGATTTACTATAAATGAATGCCCAATGACTTTATTTAATTTAATCGGTGTATTAGATAATTAGACAAACAATTACGCTTATCAAATTTTTATAGGTTTTTCATAGTGTATGTATTGTTACTAATGCACGCGCGTACAGTCTTCCTTATATAATTATTGACAGAATCTTGTCAGAAAAAATTGCAGTGTGAAATATTTAAAAGTATAATTCTCCAGTGCACAGACACGTATATTATTATTGTCCAATATAAATAATCTTTGAATGCTGAACATTTTTAGTACTAATGACTTTTGTATAAATTCTCAACGAATCATTAATTTCTGAACTTTGAAATTACTTGAGATTTTGAATATCTCAACCATTGAGTGCTCATCCGACGGAATAATTGCGGAGCACATCTAGAACATAAACACCAACTTCTTAATTAACTCGTCTTTAATTACTGAGCATCGTTGCCGAGAGATTCTGAACGTTTCAATGACTACATGCTCGGTGAACAGAAAATTGTACTCAGGCACCGTGAATTAAATGAAGTGCTAACTTGTTAATAAATCTGTACATCGTTTATTTTCACGTAACATTTCGTAGCTAATTTCCCGAACCATTTTCTTAATTGATTATAAATATTTATAAGATCAGAGTTTAGAAAATTTAGTCTGTGCTTGAAAGCTCATGAAATTTGTAAGTATTTATGTGAAGGGTTGAACTTGATGGACGTTAAAAAATTAAGTGGCGCTTGGCCGATGTAATTCATCGAAAACTTTCGAGATTCATTCCAAGTCGGTTTCAATTCTCGCTCTGCTGACTCGTCGTGACTCGCAAATTACAGTTCGTGATATGCGTTCGGTGATCGAGGGGGAAACGCGCGTGTGCAACAAACAGCCTCTCTACGACACGCTCGCAATTTTTGTTGGCCGGGCCTAACCGCTGATTACACGGCTTCGTAGCGTGCCCCGAACGCCGAAGGAAAATCTTTGCACGCATATCTCGCTGGCATGTGCGAGAAGAAACGGGGGTATACGTACACTTCGCAGCAACGTGGGAAAAATACTTAGTCAGTAACATAATGTACGATGATCGATTTATATGCATGATGACGGATGAAAAGCTGCCCTTTCGTACATCTATCAGCATGATTCGTCGAAAGCTGATATGATTCGTGGTGGCAACATGTGTATCAGTGTGGAGTAGAAAAAGCGATATGAAACTATCTTCCTCTGATTGACCCACTCGTCCCAATAATAAAAAAATAATACTGATTACAAGCAGGAAAATGTTTCAACATAATTTATGATACGTATATTCCATCTTTTCATAAAATAATATCTCTTCTGACTTAAAGACGTCACGCAGTAGCGTCAAGGATCAATACTCAACGATACAAGTCACGTTTGTTTTAAATTTAAGAAGAGATGTGCAAATTTACATGCACTTAACAGTACTGTAAATTTTTGGTTGATACAATGCCTATGTATAACTTCGATTCAAGTGAAAATTTTCATATTCACCATTCAAGATCATTACTGGAAATAATATAAGACAGAAATAGAACATTTAACTTTCACCAAAAGTGATATCCCAGTTCGGTTGGAAATAGTCTCCCAACACGCTACAACTTGCGTGTCAGCTGTTGTGAGCTAGCGCGCGATTTTTTCTTAATCAGTGTTTGCCTCGTCTCCGCAGTTATCACGGAAACCCCTTCTTTGAGGGAGTAAAGACAGATCGACAGTAATTTCAATCTAGCGTGAAGTTACTTTAGGTCACGGAATTCGCTACCGCGTCGCTCTCACGCGAATATTCCGATGGCAGGCTCAGCTCGCGATTCTCGGCTTGAACCATCGATCAGAATCACTACGTTCAATCCTCTTTTTTCATCTCGCAAATTGGTTCTCTTCGGTTTTCTACAGCGTTTAATCACCGAGAATCAATCAATGAAGTAATGTAATCTTAAACTAAAAGAATCGAAGTAACATAAGACAAAATAGAAAGTCTGGACCATTTTTCACTTTCCATTCATGTTTCTTAAGATTTACATAATTCTTTTATATTTTATTCGTTAATTTCTCTTGGGCTCACGCGATTTAAAGTAACACGCAAGTCGTCGGTAAACGCCTCGGGTCTTGCATGTCCGCGGAATAAGAAAACGCGAATGTATACACATTGTACACAAACGTGACTTCCTGCAAACATTCTTACCAAGGAAAATACTCTTGAGTAACACGACGCATGATTATAATGAGTAAAAAAAGTACATTATAATAAGATCTTAATTTAAGCCTATCCTTCAACGAGTGATGGAATAAACTGTTCCTCGCATTTCTCATTTACTCGTAACTTTCAGCTAAATTATAAAATTGCGGAACTTCTGATTTTTGTTAATAAGAGTTGCTTCGATAATTTGGCAATTAGGATTTTTATTCAGGCTATAAAACTGAGATTGATCCTTTCCAATTTGAAATTTAATAATTTGAAATCGTGAAATGCTTACATGGTAATGTACAGGGTGAAATATTGATTTAAAATAGGGGTTGAAGGACTGCAGGGTTTCTTTGGTAAAGAGAGTCTAGCATCGATGTCAGAGAAGGAAGGAAACGTTTCGTAGAGCGTCGGTAAGATCACAGAGAGATCATGATTGCAGAAGGTAAAATTTTCCGAAGCTCATTTTTCTTCAAGATTCTTTTGACCATCTACAGGTGGCACAAAAGAGATAATTTTACAAATAATATGTTGAGTACATGAGGTTTTGGAAAGGCCAGAACACCTCTCGTTGTGATAAATAAAGAATTTCAGTACTCAGTAACAACTTGAATTTGTAAAATGTGAAATCAATTTTCTAAAAATGAATGAACATCAATATACGATTGAGCTACTGAAGGGAAATCAATTCCCAATTATTGCTCGTTTAAATATTCATACATTAGTCTTGAATCTTGAATGAATCAATTGAGCCAAGCAATCGGACAATATTTAACAAACTTTCGAATAATTTATTTGACATTCGCCTCGTGTCCCTGTTCGTTCGATTCCAACATATTTAACCGAACGAACGGGCAAGGACGGGAGAAACAACGAAGGGACAAAAGAACTCGTTCTCCATCTCGCTCGAAATCGTTTCCTCGATTGGATTCGATTCCTTCTTTTTTTTTTCCCCTCTCTGTGCGTGGAGGCGCGGATTACACGGCATCGCGGGGCCGGTCGTCTCATGAATTAGGCATCGGACAAGTTAATGAAAGTTTTCCCGGGCCATTACTGCTAATGATAGAGCAGACCGGCCGCTGTCTTCTCGGGGCCGAGGCGGTCGCGGTAGAAGCCCCGAAACCAAACCAACCTCGCACGTATCCCACAGACACGTCGAGGATTGGACCGGAGCGGACGGAGGATGGAGCGAAAATAAAATTGCCAACTTAAGTAACTCGCGGTTGATTATCATTTTTGTCGGGGAGGGCCCCGATACCCGGGCACAAATAATACTTTATGACCATACTTGGCATACGGAATAAGGTGATACGCGTAAATTATAGTTATTTCGCGTACGGCCCTATTACGCGCGCGTGTAATAGCCGCGACCGATGCGTATAATTATTATGGTAAACTTTACCGCTGGCGATCGGCCCTTTCGCGCTTTCTCGCAAGCCCTGAAACCGCGCATCCTCTCTCGGCTAGTTCGCTTCGAATTGACCCTTTCACCACGACCGGGGCATAACGATAATAATCGAACAAATAGAACGGGCGCGATTTCACCGGCACAGATCGGACGGAGTGTCCGTGTCTTGAATAATGACGTGAGATGACTTCTCGTTGCGATGTACTTCAAACGAGATAGCAACGCGATGTTTCAGTACAATACTCATTGTGCAATTTCAAATTCTCCCGCAGGAAACGCGTTGGATCGTCGAGAGATTTCAGCTAATTTTCAACCGCAAAGGGTAATACGTACATACGTTGTCACTGGAGTGAATTTGGGGCGAGGTACGCTTGGGGTAGTGAGGAAAGAAAGTCTGTGATGTATCAGCCAGAAGCCACGTAGTTTCCACGGCAACTAGATTTTCCTGCGGTGGCGAGACGAGGCGAGGGCCGGAGCGTGGCCGCGCGGATTGGCCGGCGATTTCACAGGAAACGGAGCTGGGAAAGACGAAACCGGAAGCGGCGAGCTGCGAATGCGGAATCCGCTCGAAATTGCCCGCTAGCCTCGGCTTCGTCTGCACGCCAGACGAATGGAATTTCCGTTTGGAAGTTTCGGCTTTGCTCGTTTTTCAAGGACGACTCGTAAAGAAACGCGAAGATCACCGCCGTAGCTCCGATTCAAGAATCCGCACCCTCAATCTCAGAAACTTTAAAAAATTACGATACGTTCCCTTAATTCTTTTTATTCACATTTTCAGTTCACGTATTAAACACAGTTCTCAGTATTGAAAAAATTTTTCAGTATTCGTAAATCGATTTATTTTATAAGAAATAGAAGATAGAATGGAAACATGATGAACGTGCAGATGTTTCCCATTCAAACACTTGGCTGTCAATCGATTCCAGGTTTCAGGGTTGACTTCCTGTACCTTTTCCCATAGAAATCTATACTTCTTCTTTGATACTGACACTGACCTTTATCCTTTGATTAACAATAAATAACACGTGGGACGCCGTTGACCTATTAAAACTAGAGCTCTGAACCTACCTATTACAGTTATCAAGAAGTATAATGCTATGAAATATTATAAGAAGCGAAGCAGATGCAAAAGTTTTATGTACAAAAATGTCTGCATAACGATGCTCGAGTGAGAGTGAAAATCGAAGCTACGAATCGTGAAGTATAGTCGTCGCTGAGGGTCCGCTGGGAAAGTACTCGTTGTCCGAGTCTCGAGGAATCGCGACAGATCCTTGGCACACGATTTAGTGGCCACGTTCCGTTTGCGCGCGAAGCACCCAGTGCCGCGCGGCGTGTACGTAATTTCTCATTGTCCGGCATCGACCTGGCCCCTTCCTCGCCTCTCCTTCATCCTCTTCGGCTTCACCAAATTCTATCACTTCGTATCTCTCTCTCCGTTGGTCATTGTAGTAGGAAAGGGTTCCCGGGCTCCCTTTCGAAGCCCGAGGGACTTCTGCTGGTGGATTTATGACAGAAAATACACGCAATAAAACGGCACCGTAACACGGTCGCAAAAATACGACTGCTTAGAAATTATGCGGAAAATGAGACTGGCCACCGGTCGTTTAAATTAAATGGCGTGTCTCGGCGTCGTTTAAATGACTTCTTCCGTTTCCTTGTTCTTCTCTCTGTCTCGTCTCTTCGACTCGGGATTTGGGATCGTGACCGTTATTATGGAAACGAGAAAAAGATTGCGCGAGGGTCGAATAAAGTGGAGGACCAACAGAGATTGATAAGATTAGGTGCTAACTCTTTTATTATCGTTTATAGAAATGATCGTCGCGTAAAAGTTTATAGAGTATAAGCCACTGTAATAATTTTTTAACGTTTGTTCCGACAGAAGCCTGCGAGTAATGTTAAATACTAGGTACTGGAGAAACAAATAAGCTACTGGTTCCCATCGGAACCTTCTGACGATCTCAATAGCTTTGTTCGTCGCGATGAACCTCTCCTAGCGTACCTAAATCTTTTTCGTACGAACACGCAACCATCCGAAGTCCGACACAGGGAATCACCGGCCGCGTGAAAACGTATCCTATGTAAATCGGCCTCGCGTACGTAACTATTCTTTCGTTGCGAAACCCAGCACCGAACTCTCGTACGGGGAAGGGGTTCCGCAAAGAAGGCCGGTAAATTTATAACGTAAAATACGCGCAATAAAATTGAGGCTACCAGGCCGAGAAACACCAATACTCACGCAATAAAACAGCCCCGGGCGGCCGCCACTTCCTTCGAGCCGTGGCTGGCGCTGGGCCATCTGACCCACCGGGGCGATTTAAATATTATCTTGTAAGGGGATGGATTTAATACATTTATAATTGTACACGAGAGTGTCAGGGCGGGGTTGGGTCATTGGTCGGACATCAGTGACCCTTCCGGGTGACCTTCCAAAGGGTCATCGTCCACCACGTCTTGTAACCTTTCTCCTTTTTTTTTTTTCAATTTTTTTTTCAGGGCGAACGGACCTCGATCACTTCACTTGGAAACTACCGAGTCGATCGAGCGAAATTTGGGGCACGGGCCTTACCGGTTTCTCGGTTTCTGCCCCTTCTGTTGAAAGACCTCGGGGCCAAGGGTGGCTGATTCGGGGTGGCTCATTGGGAAACGTGTCGAACGGACAAACGCCGGCGTTCTGATCTCATCCGGGATTATTCTGGACGACTAACAACGATGAACAATTCTTACGTTGTACGTTCTTTAAATAATCATTTAACTCCATGCAATTTTTATAAATAGATGGGCGTAATTTCAGAAACAAGTATATTATAGAATATTTTCATTTAGAAATGGTAAAAGAGGGGAAAGGAAATTGAGATAACTTTTTGAAATTCTCACGATTTACGATCTCATATTATAGAATGTCGAAGCGTTTTCATTTTCAGAACTCATCCATTATCCTACCGACGACCGTGTCTTCTAATTATCCATCATATTTCAAGAGAAGAAAAGGAAATCATCCCCGGAAAGGCAATGGATCTCGGGTTTCATAAACGTCAGCCCGCTCGTAGGAAGCGACGTGGATTGACCGGGACGCTCTTGAACGAACGAACGAATTCACAGTACATTTAAAGCGATGGTAGCTACGGTCGCAGAAAGCGCCTCATGAGAAATGTATTCGTGGCAGCGAGGCGTTCACCACGGCTCTCGTCCTCGAACTCTCCCGTTCGCACACGTTGGAAGCAGTCCAAGCGTTTTAATTTCGGAAGACGTTGCAATATAACGGTTCCTAGCCGAAATTGAAACGCAACCCCTACGTTCGCTCGTGCGGCCGTTCGTCCGCCGTGGCTCGTACACACGGTCATCTGACGGCGACGGCGACGACGACGTACGGACCCTTTCTAATTGTTTGGGAGGCCAACGACGCCCGTGCTGGCTGCCCGCGTATCGCATACATTACGCATGAATTTCACCTCCGTCCGTTCGTACTTCTGCGGGACATCGGCCGTGTCGGACCCGAGTTATTAGCATCCCCTCTGCGAGCACCCTTCGCTTCGCCACCGGCTGTCTTCCACGACTTTTACTACATCGAATCTAATAAAACCTCTCCTGGCAATTTGTTCGATCGGTTCAGAATTTTTTTAATTTTAAGGCGAATTAAAAAATAATCGCTAAAATTATTTGGAAACATAGTGAAAATAATTATGTCACAAATGAATTTTAACGATTGCGCGAGTGGAATGAACATAGGAATGAAGTGAAACAGAATAAACTTTCGTCTTCCAACATTTTATTATTGCATTGTTCATTTCGTTGAGCTAGATTTAAAGAGAGTTGGCGACTTTCAACGAGAACAGTTCTGTCCGGTTGGCCAGTGGGTGCGACACACACGTTTTATATTATTAGACTGGGCCTTCATGTATGCGTACCCTTTGGCCGGTGCCATTACGCTCAACCACTTTGGTCCCCGCGCATTGTTCTTCTAATTTATGCCAAGGTGGGTCTATCCGCCGTTCTTCCATCTCCCATCGTCTCCCTTTCCCGTTAGTCGGCCCGTACCGTTTCCATTTCTATTTCACTCGGACGGTGCACCTTGAATTATAGAGTCCGCGCCACTAAATCTTCGGGGCTAATTGAATTATTGCTCGAATCTCGGCAGCGTGTACCGTGTGTCCGGCTCCTCGAAGACGAAAGGAAAGGAGGAATAAAAAGAACGCAGAGAAAGGAATCGTTCCTATACTTTTTACATTTTTTTTTTTTTCTTTCTCTTCGTCCAATCATCCGCTGGGAATGACCTTGTTTCTTCGATTCGGTGTACTTTTCCTCTGAGCAGCGATTTTTATGGTATTCTTCCTTTTACTTCGAAAGCGAGATGGAACTTTCTTAAGAACGAAGGAATTGAATAAATTGCATTTATCGCTGGAATACTTTTAGAAAGGGGATATCATATATTCGATCGTAGCTCTCATTCTCATTTAATATTATAAAATTGAAATTGTACAAGTTGAATTATAATGTAAATTATTATATGTATGTAATATAAAATTTTTTTACAATGATTTCAATATTTAGATTAACGTGTATAACGATGATTCGACGCAACAAATCATCAGTTCCTTAAAAAGATCTTCGATGCCTCGAGGAGAACCGAAATTTCCAGGAAGCAGAAATACAAATCAAAGAAACGCGAGTTCACGCATGAGTAATAAGCAATTGCGGAACCGAAAACAGATAATCTCGGCTCGGAGATTCGAGCGGTTTCGCTTTAAAATGTTTCATTCGACATGACGCGACGATTTGCGAAATTACACGATACCCGCGAATTGCTGTAGAAGCGAAGAGTTCTCGTGACGCGGTTCAACGTTTCGAAGGCAAAGCCAAATAGAAGGCAACGTCTATCGTAATAATACGAGACGGCCGTACGGTGGTTCGATAATTGTTCAAGAACGAACGGCGTAGTTTAAAGATTCTTTGGAAACGACGCGTACAGTGGAATTTTGAAAATCGCTGGAAACCGGCTTCTAAGGAACAGAGAAGAATTTGATTTATAATCCCGGGCCGGGGGATATTCGTCGCGCGCATGAATAATGCGCCGATGACACGGCTGGTATTAATATGATAATTTCGATTTAGGCACCTGCTCCCACGATTTCCACGCCGGCGATCGCCGGATTTCGGACAGGCCCCAAAGACCGTCGGCACCTATTAAAAGGCAATAATAACGACAACAGTTTTTAAAAAAAAGAACAGGAGGGGAACGGTGGAGGAATCTGGACGCGGACCGATCAGCTTCTTGAAAATATTCCCGCTGTCTCTCGCGAATCCGTACAATGTAATTACGAGATAATAACTTGTTGCCTGGATCGAGGCGAAACTCGAGAACGGAATCGTTAATTCTTCTTTCCGGGAATCCGAGAGAACGTCCGAAGGAATCTTTCCTCCAGGGCCGATGAAACGTTTACGACCGCCGACGTTGATATATTCCTTTGCTATCTCATAAATGTGTCCAAGATCGTGAAAATAATTGAGAACACGCAATAGATTTAGTCAGTCGTCTTTCATTTCCCTGATGAATATAAAATGAACAGTTGAAACATTTAATTGTAATAACGAAATGTAACTTTAATAATAATAAAACGTATCACACGACGAAACCGTTTTGAAAATCGCCAAGCGAGAGTCTTAAATGCCCGTTACGAAATATCTGATTTACGTATCAGGGAAAGGAACGGTGGTGGCTCTTTATTAACAGAATGCAACGGATACTGTGGCGATCCTTGGGACCTGCGGCTGACCCGTATAGGGACGAACGGTCTTAAATTAATATTCAAATCTGTATCAACGGTCCTGCATGAATCTTGCCAACGGCCCATATCCATTGTCATGTCGAATTCCGTGTGTGTCCCAACGCTCTTAAAGTGTCCTCTTCGATCGTCCGAGGATTCGACTCCGATTCCCCCACTGCCGACACGCTGCCCGTCCCTCCCAACGATTCGACTATCTTTTCCCTGGATGATTTTTTTCTTCTTCGAGCAACGAACGCCATTGGTCGAGTTTTGTTGTACAACTGACCTAATTATTCTGACCTGCCGGGTGCTGATCGCCGGTGGCACGACGTGGTTACCGTTGGATTCCGTTAGAGTTACTTACGTTCAAAAGGTTTGCAACTAGTGTAATAACTCACCTGAAGGGTTAATAAGAATTGAAAGCATTTATTTTATGAGAATATCTCTGATCTCCTAAATCCACTCGACTCCATTCCTTCTATTTACACTTCACATGGACCAGTTTTGTCCGCATATCTGTGACGCGATCTCGTGTCACGTTTGAATCCTGAAAATTTCCACGGTGCTCGGTCACGGTTGCTGCCATTTGAACTCGTGGCGATATATTCCCGTCCGGCAGACGCTAAAGATCATTTCAGAGAAGAAAGAGAGCAGGGAAAAAAGATACCGTGAAGTAGAAAAAAATTCGAGTAGTGGTAGAAATAACGATAAAAAAGTTTCTCTGCGCGAGTAAATATCCTAGTCGTTGGCTCCATTTATGGTCAAATTGCGGACAAATGACCGCGTCTCTATACGCAGCACCGATTCCTCTTCAATGGAAATGAAAACGAAAGAACGTCGGACAGGGAAAAAACGGATGGATGGAGAGAAGAAAAAGCCGTCGCCTCCCCAAGTCAGGTTACGAATTTCGTAAAAACGGACCCGCGGATAGGAGGACGCGGGGAATATGAAACGGCACGCAGGCGTTATTGTCCCCGCGACGAGTGGAATCGTGAAATACGATCGGCTTTTAGTAAAATGAGACCAAAATATAGGGTGTCGAGCGCCGCCGTCGTCTCTCCCCTCGCGTTTCCAGCTTCTCTCCCGCAGGACAATGCGGAACGGCCCGTGAAATGACCATGCCGATTCGTCTTTTCTGGAAATCCACATTGCGACCCTATTACTATTACGCCGTCGGAAAAACGATCATGATCGTAGCCCCTAGTTTGTTCGACTTTTCAGTATGGACGCATGCCTAAGCTCGTGCATTTCTGTCTCCGCAACTACGACTCTCGCGTGGGTTCGTGTATTCTGTTTCGCATGCGGTCTCGTAATTTTGATTTCTGTATTCCTGGCGTGAGGTACCATTTGGCCGGGCACGGCGTGGCAAAACGCATCACGTACATTCTGAATGTCTGGCGAGATCTCGGTATAAACCGGATCAAATATTCCTTGAATTTCACCGCTTGTATTCTATTACCTTTCGAGAAAGGATCAAGCGTTGCGGAAATGCGGTGTTTGCAATAAATTGCGATACATATATTAAGACGAACACCTTTCAATTCGATTTCATCAGGTCAACATTTAAGTTACGAGCTCCTTTCGCTCCTTTCGTAATAAAGTTCATGTATGCGGCGTTATCAGTCCATCGGTAAAGACTCGATGCACCATCGAGAACCTATTTAAGAAGCAAATTGATGGCCGAGAGGCGTACCAGTGAATAGGCCTGTCTTTTTGCAGATATCATTACACTAAAGGGGCAGATGCAGCGGCTGCGGGAACAGAAACAGCAGCATCCCTCTCGGCCACCCTTCGCGGAGCTACGAGAAGCGAGAGAAGACCCTTCGTTTTCAGACGTATACCCTCCGAGTAGAATAGAGCCAGAACAATCTTCCCTTTATAGGAGACATACGAAGCCATTCGAATCCTGGGAACCGTTTTTTTTTTTCTTCTCTCTTTATTTACTTTCACCTATCGCTCCTTCCTTCCGCCGACTCCTTTCGTCGCGCTTCTGTCTTTCGTCGAGCAATTATTTTCGCAGCTTGGCGTCCTCTTACACCAGATACGAGACAATGCGTTGGCAGCTTCCGAAGAAGGAGGAGAACGCGTGGAGAACTTCTCTCAGCTGTCGATGAATCGAGACTTGTCAATTCTCTGATCAGAGTATTTTACATAATACGTCGATCGGCTTCTAAGCACGAATATTTTGAGTTCAACGATCTCGTTTCCCACTTAATTGTACCGGACTTAAAATCTGCAGTAATAAATCTGTAACTGCGGCGATAATGTCCCATCAGGAAGCGTCTAGTGACCGGATAAAAAATTCATCCCTTATACGACAGGCGCGGGGGACGGAGAAGAACGGCGTGCGGCGCGGTGTATCGAAAGTGCTGACGCAACAAGTGCACTCTCTCCGCGGGTCCCAGTCGCGTAGTCGTTTTGTTCTTTTTATCTCGCAGCTGTTTCCCGCGGTGCAGCGTGCATCGAACGATGCACCGCGCGAGAGGCGCCGATCCCCGGGGCCCCCTTCGGCCTCCGCCGCGCCCGGAGACGACGAAGGAAGGCCGAACGACGAAGTATGCTAATGCCTCTCATAAACCTCCGCAACAGGTTCATTTCTCTGAGGCGCGCGAGCTCGGGCCGCACGGCTGCGAAAATCCACGAAGAAATGCATCCGCACGTACGACGATCGTTTGTCACCTGGACACCTGAAAAATCTGACGGGCCACGGCTCTCGCATGCGGCCGTGCCGGATTTCGTTTTGTTAACGAGCGACAACCTCTGCCTTCCTGCAGTCGAACTCGTTGCTTTTTTTATTTTCTCCCCCCTCTCTCTTTCATTCTGTTTTTATTGCGAGACGTGCGGATTATGCCCAACGAGGACAATTTCTAAGTAAATTCAACGTCATTCGGGCTTGTTCGAGTTCTCAGAAAGAAAATTCAACAGAATCCGCTGTGTCATTTTCTTTTAACTATCTCATTAAGCCAATTTACAAATTCTCAATTCAACATTTTTATAAATCACGGTAACATTTCTTTTTGAAACGTGAATTAAATATTATTTGTTTGCAAAAGATATCTGATTCCACCACTAACAGAATCCTAACGGAACAAATACGGAGTCGGAGCTCTAACAGGGGCGCGTGGTTAATACAATTTCAATAGGATGATCTCGATCGAGAGGACGAAATCGACTTTTCTTCACCGGAACAGATATCGAAAACGAACCCTTTCCGTATCGGAGATACTTAGACTAATCTGGCAATCAATCTTGGGGTAGGCACGGCCAGAAGCCAACAGCTGCTGCTGCTGCTGCTCCGGTGGCGTCGCTGAAAACGGAAGATCACTCCCTTGCAGCATCCCATTCGAAGCGAACGACCAACGCGGCCAAGATTTTCCCACCCTTGGCTCGCACCACCTTGTCGCTTTCGCGCAGCTGCTTTCCTTTAATCGTTTCCTCGCTCTTATCGAATTTATAGTTGTTTCGTGTTCATCATTGTCTTCTCCACAAGCTCTCTCTTGGTTTCCTTGTAACTTGTATTCGTAACAATTGAAATGCGCATTTTATACATACAATATGCAGATTATATAAATATTGCTCGTAATATATAAAAAATGTACAAGATATCAAATGCTGAATACATAATATAAATCTTAATGCAGCTTTATAATAAAAATACTCTCAAGATGATGTTAGGAGAATGTAACAAATAATTGACAGACTACTGCAGGTTTATTTGAAGAATATAGTACATAAACTTGTTCTCACATCGTATATTATGATTCAACTAGATTCCCCAATAAATAACATTAAAATGAAACACGCAGGAAGCAACGTGTTGCTCGGCGGTGGAGTGTTTGCGAAGTCTTGGTCAAGATGTAATATACACGATATTTGCAGTCGTAAGTTGGGTTTTATTGCTTGTTTGGAAAGCAGGATCCCCTATCACGGGCGTGCCAGGACCCAGGAGGCACTCGTGTGGCCAGCGACGGATTACACGCTCGTGTCTCACGGGTCAAGATCATCGTACGACCATTAGCCGTGCTCGTCACCTCGTAATCCGTCGACACATGACCCCGACTGACCGGAAGGAGGACTTCCAACCAGAAAGAACATGCCGTTTAAATTCCTGTTCCACTGCATCATGACAAACTAATTATGCCTGCACACCGGTTCGTCGCGACAATTTATTATTCATTGGAATGAAATATTTTTTTCATCTTGTAGTTGCTTAAATTATGAGAAAAGTACAAGATTAGAGGGACACGAGATATGGAATATTTATGTGTATAACGTCCAAAAAGTAAAAGTAGGAACGATAAAGTACTCATCGAGCAGGGAGAAAGGTTTATCATATATTACGGACAATCCTTTTTCGAGATCTTCTCCCGATAACGATTATTCCCATTCATAAATACATGTTCCTCACCTTTCAAGGCGAATAGAATCTACGGTAATCTTCCTGTTCATTGTACGAGGCTAGGAAATTACACGAAAGGAAACTCAAATTCCCAGCACGAATGTTATCTCGCCGATCAAAATCCAGGAACCAGTCGACGAACGCTTCCTGTATCCACAGCCCCGTCCAGCAGAGAATACTCTACTGGTCATTAACCACGTTGATCGCCTCGTAATCCGTTGACACATGACCCCGTCCGGCCGAGCAAGAGCGACTGGGCCATACCGCGACGAGGAACACGCCGCGCCGGTACGTGCCGATCCAGTTCCTCCGACGACCTGTCCTCGATCGTGGAAACCTTTCACCCTTATAACGAGTCGTCCACGCGATCGGTGGATGACCCCTGGCCAGTGTGACCCGTCGAAGAACGACCGTTGACAGAGCCTCCACTTTTCCACCCGATGACCACTTCATCTTGACGTTCTGCGAGTCCGGGGAGCCGGTGATTCGGGAATCGTATCGTCGCTTTTCCGGAACTGAATGCGGGGAATCCAGTTCGACAGCAACCTGCGCGCGTGCTGACCACCGTGCCGCGGTCCTCTCGAAACGAGCTGCTCCCGGGGTTGTACGGTTTCCGGTTCGTTGGACAACGCTCTTTCGTGAATCCGTGTCCGATTATTTGTATCCCTCGACTCGGTTGACCCGTAGCTCTCACGGGGATGACCCCGAAACGATGATGAGTGAATGTCGCTTTTTTTGTAACCGTCTCTATCGGCCGGTGTATCTTAAACTCCGATAACAATAGAAAGTTCGCTGTTCTACTTCTCCTTTCATTGGTTACAATTATTTAAATATTTTCAATCGATGAAAAGTTTGATAATCATTGATGTTAAAATATCATATTTCATTGTCTTGTTATTAAGGATGTATTGGCTATACAGTCAATCCCAAAAGTTTATGTACCTTAGAAAAACGCATTTCCTATAATTAAAAAGAAATCAGACGTCGGAAGAATAATGCTAATAATAAATACCTTACATCCTTAAATTCTTGCGTTTCTGTAAATTTTCCCATAAGTATACGATACCGTTATTTGCATAAGGACCGGCACCACTATACCGTGGAAAAGTAAATTGTCCTTCCGGGGCCCGGAAGGATTTGATTTGACAAGCGGCGATTCCAGAAACCACCTGAGATCGAGATCGTCACGGTGGCACGTCACAGGGTCCCGTGTGCGGATACCAGCCTGAATTAAGAGGGCTCCTTAAGCCGGTGACACACGAACAGAATCCTCACACGGCAGGACCCTCGTCCTTCGTGTAGATCCATAGATATATGACGACTTACGAGGACCGAATCCTCAATTTCTACACTTAACAGAATTTCGTTCTTCGCTTTTTCATTTTCTCCTCGATGCATTATTTTTACGACTCTTTTATCTACCTCGAATCTCATGAAACTTCCAACTCTTTCTACTTAAATCTCTAATATAAAAGCCAACGACGAAATACTGTTTATTAACTGAAACTCCTTGCCTATACAAGTCACTCTAATCCGTTGTAAAAGCTGAAAGAAAGAGTAACGATCCTTCTTGAATACGACACAATGTTCTCCAATTGATTCATAATAAATTCAGCCAATCAGAATACATTTTATCGAGGAACCGGCTGAAAGTAATCTGCTTGCGAATCGGGAGACCGTTCCAATTCCGCGCAAAGGGGTTCGGTAGCAGTCCGGGAGCAAGCTACGCGTTCCGATTTCCCTTTCTTTTTCAGGGGGTTGGAATCCGTGAAACGATATCCTAATGGGACCGTGACAGGGACCTGTTCGGTGGTCAGAGGTCCAGATGACGAACCGGAAATCGGGTCACAAGGGTCAGCGTGCGAGTCACCGAACGCCGGTACGAATCTGGTTCTGAAACGACTCAATTCTCCTCGACGTTCGACCTTTGCTCCCAGGACACGAAGGATCGATACCTCGCGACGACTGAAAAGGACCTACACCTGTTTCGTCATGAATACCTGTATGATTTTTTATTCCGTTGACATTCTACAGAGTAAATGAATTTTAGATTGGAGATTAAACAGAAACGTCATGTCGGATTAGATTTATGAAAATTAACTGTTCATCTAATATTTTATTTGAGACGATATGTAGTAGAAATTTCAGGAGAAGCTCAGTGTATCAAATTACAGTTACGTTAATCAGATTTCATTTATAATACGAAATGACGAAGAAAAAGAAAGTAATCGATCCACCGGTTCACCAGCCGTAATCCTTTATCTGTTAAAATACGAGAAGAAGAGAGGAGCTATTCATGCCTTGGTTTAAGGATCCACTCCTGTGGACACAAGTTTTCACAAATCTCACCGTTCGCTGAGGGAAACGCGGCGGGAATCGTTCAGGTAAAGATGAGCCGGCGAATCGTTTCTGTTGTCAGTCCTCCTATCTACGGAACAATGGCGTCCCGTTCTCGTCTTGTATTCTCCGGCCTAATATTTCTCTCGAAAGCTGGCGGTGTAACGCGACGCACAGGTAAAGGAAGGGGGACGAGCGTTCGTAGGAAACGGCGAGAACAGAGACCGAGAGACGTACACGAGGAGGAACAGATATACTTGCGTATACAAGCAGGAAAATATTTCGTGGATGGTCCTGGAAGAAATATACCCCTAACCGTTTCCTATTCTGCGATCCCGTGGCGTTCGAGGGGTTCGACTCACTTCGTCCACCGCGTCCTGGCTCGCTGATCGTCGAGCGGACTTATTTGGCTGGAAGAAGGGGTAACACGGAGCGGGACACCGTGGCACCTTCGCCGCGCTGAGCGAGAAGGAAGGAGAGAGTTGAAAGGTGCTTGACGAAACACCGGGAAACACAGACACCGAGGGGTGGAACCAGAAGTAGGCTGCGGTATTTTGCACAAGAAGGGGTGACACGTTGGATGCTGTGGGAATGTTCTCACAGAGCTGAAGAGATCACCTGTAGCCATTTGGGACAGTAGGTATCCTGGCAGCCTCTTTACCCCCAGCGATCGGTATTATCTGTTGCGCGCGACCGAAATCGATCATTTCCGCTTCGAGGAGACGTGGAGTGCGTTAGATTTCTTATATTACTCCACGTACGTTGGTTTCGTAATGTTTAATCATCGTCTCGTTGATAATGAGTCCACGGTAAAATAACGCGTTCCATGAAATAAATAAAGATTATATGGAAATGATTTAAACAAAAAGCGTTTGTGCATACAGAACGTTCAACTGAAAACTTGATTTCGTATGTGGGAAAGACAGGGCGTCGAATAAAGTTCCAGGGAGCATTTTTGGTGTCGCTTGGCACGTTCGACGTTAGTCCCGCGTTTCCGCGTATCTCGCAACGCGCCCGGAGGACGTTAATATATAAAAGTTCCATTACCGAAGCGCGCTGGGCAAACCGCGCGAAGCCTATCTTCGAGACGAGATAACCGACCTGCCGTATTTTCTCTCGGGCCAAAGAGCATGGAGGCACCCCTCCGTGCGAGGTTGTATCCCTTTTAATTTTAATTTCCTACCGAAATCCCTTCCTTATAAGCGGGCCGGGGCTAGTCAATGACTGTCAGACGAGCGGAGAAAAATGCGTCGACGAGGACCGAGGAGCGAAAACGAGGAAGAGAGACACCGGCGAACAGGAAGAGGAAGAGGGACGGAGAGGCAAAGCCTCCACGCTTTTCCACGCACATCATCCCTTTTACATTTTAATTTCTCCCCTTTCGCGTCGGCTTTTCAAAGCCTCGCTCTCCTCCCTTTCTGTCTATCCCCTGGCTCTCCTCTCTCTGTTCCTACCCTTCTTCGACTAGGTGGCATCCCTTTAACATTATAATGTTCCCTCCCAGCTAGGCGTCTTTCTCTGTCGGACAGATCCACGGTCCGTCTTTCCTTCTTACCACGCGCTTACCTCCACCCCTTCGTTATGGTGTAACGTACCGATTTATGGGTTACCAAGCGAATTCTAAGGAAATGTTATGCCACCGACCTGGAATCGATGCGGAACCGTTGGAAACGATCCGCCGTTGAACGTGAAACGGCCGCGTTTACTCAATTTCCGGACCTTTCCGGGGCAACCGTTTAACCCAGATTAAATTAACAACGAAAGTAATTGGTCCGTGCTAAGCGTTACGTAACGCGCATATTTCTAACCCCCGACCGACGAAATTGGTGTCTTCCGTGCCGACGAATTTCGCTCGCCGGGAAATAGCCTGCCTTTCATCCCTCGCGCTGCAATTTTTTTTATTTTTATAAAACGAATTGAAGAAAACCTGATCACAGGGAATATTCTATAGTTTCTAATTCTCTCCACCCTTATAATCACGTTTTCTGAATATCTACTGAAGGGATACTAAAAACTATTTTAATACAACACCTAAGTATAGAAAAGCAACCCCAATTTATTATTTAAAAAGCCAAGAATTAATTATTCTGTCGTAATGTAACTTCCTGAAAAAAATAAAATACAGTCGTAATTTTCACCGACTGGCATTTCGGACGTCCTGCAGGAAAAATCGGATAGTGGTGCCCGGAAATCACGGAAACGTGGTCGGGCGAAATTCCCGGGAAGGCTGTCGCGTCGCGAGGGAAACGGTTGAGAATCACTCGCACGTTCCTCCGGTCGCATTCGGCCAGGATTATCGAATACCTGGGGATTTCCTGTCGATCAGATGAAAGAGTCTGTCTGAGGCGCGAGGCGAATGTGTGCCGAACGAGCCCCGGCATACATTAACGGGCACCCCTCCCCCCGGAAATTGGATTAAACCTGGTGGAATTATTCGCGAGGATTTTGCATACACCTCACGGAAAGGCAGCGCAGCGTTCGACAATGCGCTCCCGCTTTTGTGCCGCGCAACGGAAGTCTTTACTCCTCTTTCAAAGCCTTCCACGCGGATCGCAATGCATATCGATACCATCCACCTCCTTTCTAAAGCCGAAACCAACAGTTAAGGATATTATCCGGTTACAATGCGCGCTGCTATGTAGATCTCGCACCGAGTCCCGTCGATCACTGCGGTTTATGCCAGTTTCGACGGAGAGAAGCTAGGACAAAATTATCCCCACGGTAATTTTATCCACGTTAAATAATTCCGCAAAGTATAAAAACTATGATTTATTAATTCCACGATCTGTTACTTCGCAACACGTTTCATGTACACGCGTGAAGGAAACTTTCCGTAATTTCAACGGTACAAGCGGATGTTTAATTTTACTGCACGAACGTTCTAAAGTTTGTTTACCCGGAAGAAAGCCGTAAAATGTTAATGCGAACGGTGCACAGTTACGTTTGCAAAGATATCTGGAGGAGAGAAAAATTCGTATCGGTCGTATCGCCACGTTGGTAGTTCGTGTAAATATAACATGCCTTCAGAGGCACGTACAGGAGAATTTTCGAAGGGTGGAACGCCGGCCGCAAAAAGATTCGTGATTAATGTACCGCTTGACGGACTCCTGTCCGACACCGAGTGTCTCGCCGAGGGTAGCCAGACGTGTGAAAGAGCCGCCGAGAGGTACCACGGCTTGCGGTGTGCCGCGCGATTTATTTACCAGGCGCAAAAATACAATTCTTGACCACGCGTCGAACATTGAATGGTAATAAGGAGCAGGACGGTGACAGCAAGAGTAACAACGTTTGCGAGTAAGAATTCATTTGTCACTCGTGTTGCTGTATTGAAAAAACTGGATATACGATGCGTCAACTCTTTCACATGTCAGAATTTGAAATAGATTTTTAATCCTGCTATGCATTGAATTAATACTGAATAAATATAATTATTTGATTCTAACAAAAATTTTGCAAACATGATTCACTCGCATCATCCGTTTGGTTTCCCTGAGTTCCAATATTTGAAGGGATAGTAGTTCGTCGTTTCGCGGGACACGTGAGCGGGATTACCGTACTGACCACGCGCAAGAACGGAGAGGCGAGGAGAAAGAAGAAGGAGAAGAAGGAACCGATTGAAAGTTCGCCCGACGTGTCTCCGTAGTGAATCTTCGGATTAAGACGAGCTGACGAGGCACGTGCTAGATCTCTTGAATACCGCTGCCACTGGAACTCGAGTGACCATTGGTCATTGTCGCAGGAGGGAACACAAAAGGAAGAGAACCGGTTGCCTCCTGCCAAGAGGAACCGAGGCACGTGCTGGCAACCATGGTCCAGAGATTGTTTTAAATGAGCTGATCCTGAATAACACCGCGGTAATACCGAGTAGCACCTGTTCATTTAGAAAGATCAAGCCCCGTCCTCGATCCTCCGGAAGCTGAAAAAAGAAAGGGAGGAAGTAAGTAGAAAATATGATTTTAAAACATGCTGCATGTATTTTTCTTCCAGTTTTATTGATAAAATATTTTCGACGCTTGTCGTATTGAGTCGCAATTTTGAGTCTTTGAATTGTAAACGAAATTAACGAACATCTCGTACGCGTCGAACATTGAATGGTAATAAGGAGCAGGACGGTGACAGCAAGAGTAACAACGTTTGCGAGTAAGAATTCATTTGTCACTCGTGTTGCTGTATTGAAAAAACTGGATATACGATGCGTCAACTCTTTCACATGTCAGAATTTGAAATAGATTTTTAATCCTGCTATGCACTGAATTAATACTGAATAAATATAATTATTTGATTCTAACAATAATTTTGCAAACATGATTCACTCGCATCATCCGTTTGGTTTCCCTGAGTTCCAATATTTGAAGGGATAGTAGTTCGTCGTTTCGCGGGACACGTGAGCGGGATTACCGTACTGACCACGCGCAAGAACGGAGAGGCGAGGAGAAAGAAGAAGGAGAAGAAGGAACCGATTGAAAGTTCGCCCGACGTGTCTCCGTAGTGAATCTTCGGATTAAGACGAGCTGACGAGGCACGTGCTAGATCTCTTGAATACCGCTGCCACTGGAACTCGAGTGACCATTGGTCATTGTCGCAGGAGGGAACACAAAAGGAAGAGAACCGGTTGCCTCCTGCCAAGAGGAACCGAGGCACGTGCTGGCAACCATGGTCCAGAGATTGTTTTAAATGAGCTGATCCTGAATAACACCGCGGTAATACCGAGTAGCACCTGTTCATTTAGAAAGATCAAGCCCCGTCCTCGATCCTCCGGAAGCTGAAAAAAGAAAGGGAGGAAGTAAGTAGAAAATATGATTTTAAAACATGCTGCATGTATTTTTCTTCCAGTTTTATTGATAAAATATTTTCGACGCTTGTCGTATTGAGTCGCAATTTTGAGTCTTTGAATTGTAAACGAAATTAACGAACATCTCGTAAAAATTGCAATTTACACTACTGTTGATTCATTTTTTTTATACATTTGTTATTAAGAAATCATTAAGCTATCGATTTTTGATCATTTTCAACGACGATTTAGATCAGTTTAATCAGAAACCTGAATGTGAGTTCAGCCGTCGTATCAAAATTCCGAAAGCTACCAACGGTGAAATCCGTTGGCTGACCGCGAGCGTCTGGAAATTCCTATAATTTGCATATTATCCGTTACGACAGTTGCTCGCCTTTTCCTCTCGCCGCAGCTTTGAAGGCTCGATTTTTTTCTCTTTTTCTCCTCTGTTTGCCCGCGGTCATCAGAATCGGCCCGGGCCGTTTGCCGGTCACGATTCGCTACATATTTTCAAAGGGACTCCAACGACGTATCCCCGTCATCCCCGTCGTTTGACCGCGAGCCTTTCCTCTGACGAGCACGTGCTGGATGCACGCATACGTACAAGAGACACGTAACAAGCGTGTACGCGTTTTACCTGCAGACAATAGAGAAATTCTGGCCAGCGGCCCGTGTGCCGTGCGTCGACCTGCAACGACTGAAATCGGATAGGATTGGGCAACGCCCAGATTGTGACCTGTGGTCCTCGACGAAAAACACCTTCCCGCTGGTGGACATGTCCGGAGAAGGGGTATCGTTCAATTCAATTTCGTTCTGGAAGACGTCGCTGCAGGATGCGTACGTCACCTCGCCTTCTTTCGGCAAACGTTTGTCGTTGCACGTGATTCCTTACCGTATTATCTCAACCATTGATCCTTGATCATATCGCGTATTACAATCATATTTTATTGATTCAATCAACATTATTGTTAGAATATGAGATTCTCAAAAAGATCTGTAGTATGGATTCTAAATCTTCGACAAAATTGTATGTATTTGTATTTGTAATGGGATTAAATAATAATTTTTTAATTTAAATAGTAATTTTTTAATCGATTAATTGTATATCTCCTAACGCGCGACTATCACATGTATGAGGTTGAAAACCACGATGTTCGAGTCGTTCGACCCCTGTTTAACGCTACTCGACCGTGAGGTAAGGAAAAGTACAAGCACGAGAGGAGCGTTCCACGATTAATCAGGATTAGCCGAAGAACTGACCCTTAACCTCGCACTGTCCACCGTTCGCGTGATGGCCATCAGTCATCCGTGTCCCTCTCGGCCGCACACGATTCTCGGACATCCCTCCACTCCTGACGGGCTACCTCGCGAATAACCAGTACCCATATAAGCCGGACGATCATTACTGTGTCATTAAGTTTGACGAGCGTGTAATCGTGACGGACCACGGGTCAGGGGGTGAACAACGTACCTTTGGCCAAGCCGAGGTCACGTCGGTAAGGTCACGGTACCACGTGGACCGACCTGTCGTTGATCGAAGTCCTTAGAAATTAATTGACCAACCCCGGAGAACCGAGCCAGCCGTTTGACTAAGGAAAGTTCCAAAGTCAACCAAAGTAAGCTCGGCAAGCCTCAAGTTTCGCTATCTGGTCGGCGTACTTGCGAAGTTGATCGCTTAGAGTGGTAAGTGGTTTGATTCGAAAGGGGAGGAGAGTGTATAATAGTTGATACCCTCGGAGAAGGAACAAATGTAATGAAGTTTTTGGCAAAGATCAAATTTTGCTAACAGACTTAGACCACTAGTTCCCCCCTGAAAGTGGCTTCAATTAATTTCTCGTTATTATAATTGGAAGTATTCACCCAGAGACGATGGGAAAACGGTATCGAGATCCGATCGAGTATCCCTCTTATTTGACAAATTATGTGTCTAATACGATCATTCCATCCGAGAAGAGGTCGCGTCATTTTTCCAGATCGTCCACACATAATCCCCAATCCGTTCCGATCATCCTCTCCGGTTTCACGTAGCCCGATTCCATCGAATAGATTCCAGTAAATTGATTCGAACCGACCAACGATATCGCGATCCCATCGCGAGTCACGGATATCTGCAATTTCGCCTCGTTCAACCTCCACCCACCACGCTTTTGTTCCCGGCCAGCAGAGACAACGGAGACTACCAGGGACTCTCCCCTTGGTTTCCGCGCGGAAAAGAATCCCCGGCCAGGATTAAACCGTAATCTCCTTTATAAATTCTCGCGGCCCTGTAGAGACGCTCGCCCCGTGGTTTATCGCGGAAAACGTGGCCTCTTCGACAATGCAAACACCGGTACTCCCGATCGTAACGTGCTTTCACACGATGCTGGGCGACGTATAGAGACGACTCAGGGGTCATCATCTCACACGCTTCACCCCTTAACGAAGGCCGGACCAGAAAGGAGGTGCGTCGGTAGGAGAAAATAGAAGAACGGCCATGCAGGACAGGAGGCATTGTCCTACAGGACGTTGGGCACCAGGTGGCTAGGATGAGGACCATTACCACCGTGGATTAATTGCCATGCAAAAACTGACGATGGCTAACGGAATGATAGGAGTGTCCGTCTTCAACCATTGGTTCGTTCGCGTCCAGGTCGACCGGCCGGGGTTTTTGTTCGCTGCCAAGGAAACCAGCATAAGTTATCAGGATGATTAAACAGGGGATCACCGTGATGCGCCGCGAGACTAGAGGGGGACACGTATATTGGTCCACGGAGCGAAAGGGTTCCAGTCAGTTCGGGATGTTACCGGGCGGTTTTAAGGAGAGGAGGATCTCCTCTTCGTGGGATACTTCTCTCCCTCGGTTCGGCTTAAAGCGAAGAAGCGGATCCTTGTCCATTCTAGACGTGGCATTGTTCTACCAACTCCTTTGTGATGGGGTAATTTTTAAACCATAGTGCAAGAGATTAATATGGACATCCATTTTTAGTATGAATACAATCTTTCTATTATCTTCGTTCATAATATTCCCATTGTATAATAATTTCATAAAAAACAATCCAATGTATTTCCTTATCAACTTTTTGTCTGATCGGGCCTAAGTCCCTCAGAGTTGTCATTTTAAAATCAATTGAAATAACTCGCCCACGCACACCTTATCAATCAAAAGATTTCACGAAATAAGAAACTTAAGCTTGTACCATAAGATCCGTGTAGCGAGTTTAATACGAATACATCGCTTTAAAGCGACGAAGGGTGAGAGTGAATGTTCGGAGGGTGGTTGCCACGGCGGTGGCCGTGAGGCAGCGGCGTAGGCGGCTGGGTTTTTGGGGGTTGGTGATTCTAAGAGGTCCGGCTCTCACACGCGTGGGCCTCGTTTCGTCTTCTCGTCTCTCTCTCCCTCGCGCTCCCGTTCCTCGCTGACGGGGATGAGAGAAGGGGGTGAAAAAGGGGGAGAGTCGGTGGCGGCTTTGGTCCAGGGGGCGCCAGTATTGATCTCGCAGCCCACTCCTCCCCTTCGACCACCGTTGAAGGAAGGCGGAGGCGGTCGAAAGGGTGGGTAAGATGTCAGCATGCGTACATACAAAGTAGCCCAACGTTCTCGTCCCACTTGGCCGGCCCTATACGCAAGCTACGCTGCTCGCCTTAAATAAGTTATCTCGGCGAAGGTAACGGTGTCCTACGGTAGTCCACGCTTCTCCATGCTATGAGTATGCCCGGCGATCTGGCGAGAGCACCCGGTTCATTTAAATGTAAAAGGTTTGTAATCCTCGAATTTATACGCTCGCGTGTACTGGCAGATAGTTTCAGCCGCTGTTAGGCCGCTCCCTGTTTAGAGATTGCAGTGGTACGAAAGCCTGCTTCGTTCCCTGGAAACTAAATCTCCGTTGAGAGGAGTTGGTCGAATCTGTTTGTACAGAGATAAGAATAAAAAATACAAGTTAAAAACGAGAGTTACCGATATTTCGTACTATAATTCGGCTTTTAGAACCGATGGGAATAAAACACGTTTGACAGTTTCATAATGTAGCTAAGTAGGTGCCAAAAAGCTGGCGACCCAGCAAAAGGAAAAGCGTCAAGGACACGGGCTCGCAATTATAGTGACGCGCGAGAGTAATGTCCATTACCCATGACGCGGGGCGCAAGATTTCCTCGTTACGGTCATGCACCCCCGCACGCAAGTACGTATGTACATATGTATATACGTGAACACGTGGCACACAAGCGTGAATAATGTAAGGAAAGCCGGGCAAAAGGGACACGTCGGGGTAGGAAAAAAAAGCCAATAAGGGCTTTGTCCAACGGGGTGGCTCGAGTGCAGAAGATGCTGCCCCTCTCTGCTCTTTCCTTTCTTTCTTCCTTCCTTCCTTCCTTCCTTCATCCACCCACTGTCTCACCGACAGGCGAACGCGTATACGGAGGAAAAAATTATTTTTTAGTACCTGCTGAAAAGTCTGTTTTTTTTTCCTCTTCTTCGACCACCATCTTTTTATTATTATTATTCTCTTCGTATTTAATGCGGCGACGGGCAGACGCGTGGAGAGCCACGCGAGCGTGAGTAATGGAAAGGAGAAGAGGTCCCCGTGGCAAAGGGATAATGCGAGGTGAAAAGCCGATAAGGGCTTCACGCGCTGCGGGGAAATTTCTTTGTGGGTCGCTTCTGCGTGCGAAGAAGGAAAGATCTTTTTTAGTATACATGAAAACGTTTCTGTCTCCCTCTTTCTTTGTACTTTCTTCGGCAGCGTGGTTACGCGACGGCCGGCTATGCGAGCATGAGTAATGCAACGAAGGAGAGATACGTTAAAGGGTTGACCGCAAGCCAGGCGGGAGCTTTGCCCGGACACGAGACGATTCAGCGTGCTCGATGTTCCGTTGTTAAGAAAATTATTCCTCGCTCGTGTCACCTGCGTGACAGCGAATCAGACTGAGGCGTATAAAACATCATCTGTATTGTATCTGAACTTCTCTCTTCGGAAGTACGCATAGGTAATAGAATATAAACTTCATGAGATACACAAGCGAAACTGGCATCACGCTAAATGACTGCACATTGAATAATTAAATTCTCTACATCGTTTAAATCACTTTGATTGAACACGTCGCAACGTCTCGTTATCTTAGGCCAGAGCCAGCGATCGAGAAACTTTCTCCAGTGGTTTTTAGCGTGAAACCGAATCCGGTTATATCTTCGGACGAGTGCGGCACGCTGTTCTCGAGTCTGATAATGATCGACGCCACGATTTGAATTTTATCAACCGACCGTCCGATCCAAAAAGGTCAATTCGTCCAGCAGCCGTCTAACGATCAATTATATCTCGTCCGATAACCCTTTCACCGTGGAATAACCAAGATAATGAATTTTCCCCGCGCAACCCCTTGCGCGTCGTTCCACCCCTTCGTCATCAGTCTGTGTACCTAATAGCATAGAGCCGAGGGCGCGTTGTCCAGAATTACTCACACACTGACCCGAGGAACGCGTATTCAACCGAACACCAGCCTCCCAAGCATTTACGCCGATTTCGTACATAAACAGGTGTATTAAATTATGGTATAAAAAGGAAGATGTATTTATAATTATCTTCTTAACTTCGTTATCTATTACTAAACGGAAAATTAAAGACAATCGCTTGTCGTTGGAACCAGGCTGTATAATATTAATAAGGAGATACTTCGTAGAACGAGAATCTTTCCGTGAATTTTTTTACAAACAATGCAACGCAATCGGTGTCCACGTAACACCGTGTGAAGCCGACGTTATCAATATAGATATCGCGTCGACGTATGCTGATACACGCACTCGCGCGGGTGAACGTAGTGTGCCGAGCACTTGCGCGCAAACTTGCCTCTGGAAGCAATTTACATGGCAGCATCTCTCCTCTAGAAGGACGGAGGGTAGCTCCGGCCGAGATGTAAACGCGGGTAGCAAGGGGGTAGGTGCGGAGGGCGCGGGTGTACTACGACTCCGTACTGGAGCATTGTAATTCAAGTAATGTAAGCTTTATGCAAAATACATGTTAGTTAGGAGTGCAAGAGATAGAGGCACCCCACGGTCGCCACCCTCCACGACCCTTGTCCGTCTTTACCTCGTTCTCTGTCTTATATAACCATCCTCCCCCGTACCGTTCCCCGTCTCTCTCGTACGTCCGCCGATCCGCGTCTCCCGTTCCTCGTCGCACCGCTTTACGCCACACATCCTCTGTCCTCGTTACTACGGCGTAAACCTCCGCCTGGACGCGGCTACTCCGTGGCTCGTGAACGCGCACACACCTCCCCCGGTTCCGTTCAAATTTATGTGTGAATATGTACGACGGCGTAGAGGTACGTCGTGTACGTGTAAGCGGCGTTGCGCGCGAGCGTTCCACAGTTGGTTTATGCAAAAGTGTACGTTACCTGGATACATGTAAGGGCTGGTGCGTAAGGGTGCACGCAGGCCCTCCGTTTTCCACTCCTCCCCCCCCCCGGTTCCTCGTCTTTTCTCCTCCCGCTCGCCTGGCTTACACACCCTAAACCACTCTTGACCAAGGGTAGACGAAACATTGGCGTAACTGGTCGATTCGAGACCAGTTAGTTTTCCGTTTTTCAGTTGAATCTTCCACTCGTCATTTGTTCCTGCTAGAAACGTATAAGTAAATAAGACGTACTATTCAGAAATCCAATTTTAAATGCAGGATTATATAGGAAACCTGTAAAATATAAAATATCAAGCGACGAAAATAATTGATGGTTCTGTATTTTAAATGAATTTCAAAATTATGCTCGATGGAATAAAATACATAGATAGTCTGGATAATACGTAGGGATGAACGTACTGCAATTCGGTGTACGCCAATGTACGCGACGAATGAGTCCAAGGGTGTCGACCGGATGTGGAAGCTGAAAGGGGTGGCCAGTCCTGTACGTGGACCGTGGCGTGAGCGCACACGAGAACACCGGCGTGTGGCTCGCAGCGGAGCGAAGGTGGGAGGGTACCGNCCGCTCGCCTGGCTTACACACCCTAAACCACTCTTGACCAAGGGTAGACGAAACATTGGCGTAACTGGTCGATTCGAGACCAGTTAGTTTTCCGTTTTTCAGTTGAATCTTCCACTCGTCATTTGTTCCTGCTAGAAACGTATAAGTAAATAAGACGTACTATTCAGAAATCCAATTTTAAATGCAGGATTATATAGGAAACCTGTAAAATATAAAATATCAAGCGACGAAAATAATTGATGGTTCTGTATTTTAAATGAATTTCAAAATTATGCTCGATGGAATAAAATACATAGATAGTCTGGATAATACGTAGGGATGAACGTACTGCAATTCGGTGTACGCCAATGTACGCGACGAATGAGTCCAAGGGTGTCGACCGGATGTGGAAGCTGAAAGGGGTGGCCAGTCCTGTACGTGGACCGTGGCGTGAGCGCACACGAGAACACCGGCGTGTGGCTCGCAGCGGAGCGAAGGTGGGAGGGTACCGAAAAAAAAACGGACACACTCCCTCTGAGAACTTCGTAAATAATCTGGAAGGCGAGCATCCCCACCGTAAAGAACCCCTTACGATCCTGGAAAATCGATTCCGGTACTGGAAACAAGGGGACGAACGAAATAGGTTCTTCCAATTTCATTGCTCAAAAAAGGCAGGAAAAAGGGAGTGAAAGGAGACGACAGTTTCGAAAAACGTTTTAAAACACGAATTACATTTTATCCTTCATTGTTTCAAGTGTGAGCAAGAATTCACTTCGTGATGAGAAAGCTCAGTGCGACATTGTATAATGACACTTGACGTTTTGCATAATCAGTAAAAGACAATTTGCATAATCATGGAACATTTGCAATTCGAAACTCTTCGCACAGGTTTGCTATTATATTGCGTGAACTATTGATCGTCGGACGTGATAAATTATCATTTAAATTTGTTTTATCTTTTACGTAATGTACATCTACGTTAGAATATAGGTGTACGAATTCAATCACGTCTGCATAGTCAAGGGTGTCCAGTTAAATTAATAAGAGTAGCAAAACAGTATCAAGGCAATCTACAATGTACGTAAATGATTTAACGTTACGGTCCGTTGACCAACCAACATTCATTTGTCCCTTCTTCCCATGACACGGATCTATATCAACGGTCTTGCGCGGCTATATCTACATCCATAAGATCCCGCATCTAATTTGCATGGGGCTTAAGCCGAGCCCGTGGCCCCTAAGATCGTGGAAACGACTTTCGACCATGAAGGCTTCGCCGCGTTGCGTCGGGCCAAGTGGCCACGGGGGTGGTACGTATACGCCCGTAGAGATGAGCTACGGGCAGTTTTGACCCCCGTCGGTGAACAGAAATTACCCCCTTATCTCCCACCGGCAAGGCCGGCACCATATACTGAATCCTAATGCTCAATCTCAAGATAAACGGGGCCAAACCTCCCCCGACCGCCCCCGTTACAACCGCCCCTCGATGCCCGGAATCGGGTAGATAGTTTCACGTTGCCCTCCTCTTATTTGATAACTGCTCCGGGGGTGTCTGGTAATCAAACTAGAAATTGACAATCCGCTTCACTTTGGAATACGTAACGTTTAATTAATCCTCTGCTGCCTAAGTTAATTAACCGCGCACTTCTTATTTGCGACATTGACTCATCGTTGACTATTAACCAGTTCGAAAGGTTGATCAATCTTTTGGTCTTTCAACGTTTCGCTTATAAATTAGAAAATGACGTTTCGGCTTATAATAGAATGTACAGCGCTTTAGCCTTCGGAAATTTTGCGCAATTTAATTGGGTTTAATAATAGAATGATAATTCTGTGATAATGTTGTTCCACTGATTATTCGATGAATAATTTAATAGAAGCGTTAGCATATTCCGTATACACATCCTAACTGTTATTACTGCGTACATTACGGGGCCTGACGTACTTACGATGTAATAATTCAGAGCATAATATTACATTCGCGTAATTGCACTATCATCTCCGTAACGTATTATACTTACTCGAACATCGTCCACCATTATCGCGCGGCGCCGCGTCTATCATCCGTGTTCCAATTTAATATTCAGCGGAGAATTCGTGTTATCAATTTCTACTTCGATTGTTTCCGTACTATTTAGCGAAATCACGACCTATTCCGGTTATCGAGGATATAATAGGCGAACGTATTCCACCGTCGTGAGCGGGTGTAATCTAGCCCTCGTGAGAATTATGTTATCCACGTGCGATGGACAAATCGCCGCAAACAGTATCGTATAATAATACGACGTTGAACGCAACTAATTCGGATTTTATTACGAATTACGCTTCATCTACGAAGAAAGTTTTGCGAGAGGATGAAATTTCGTTTGAAAATTTTGGCAAACACGGGAGGAAACTCGGTCTCTAAACTCGGAAAAGGCGCGGGGATGCGGAGGATCGCAGTCGTCAGCCGGAAATTTCGTGGAATCGCCGATCGATGCAGGAATGAGCGGAGGAACCGTCCCTTGGAAATTCAGTCTTGGGACGGACACCGGTTGTTCGATATTCCGTGACGCTAAGATTAAAGCTCGCGTGTAACAATCGACGTTCACAATCCCATACCGGCGTGTGTGTAGTACGTGTGCGACGAATTTTCGCAGGAACGACGGCACCCACGCTGCTGCGATAACAATTGCGTTCGCTTTATTGCGTACGATGAAATTCTCGTTCTTAACGAAATAATCCAGGAACAGTAGATTGCCGTGTCATTTCAGAAAAAGAATTCAAGAGAATCTTATTACTTTTATTCTTATCGTGAGAATTAATTCATGAACTTTTAGCTAGATTTACGCCTTTAGGTAATTACAAGATAATTTATTAATAATTCTTGATTACGACGAAGACGTTCTTGTAAAGCTAGATTGAAAAATATCGAAACTATTGTTTTATCCAGACAATTTATGAGTTATAATTCACTCTGAACTTGGAACGAAACCATCCCCAGGCTTATCAATCACCTTCGCGCGAGGACTCACCCCGATTCGCTCAGTACTCCGAAGGCAGCCGTCCGGCCAGGCATAGACGAAATTGCCCTTAAACTAGACGCAGGCGTAAAATCTAGCAGCGCGCGTGCACTCGAGCTCCATAGACGCGGCGTAAAATCCAGAAAACCCGTATAACGCCGGCGTGCAATTACACACGCGTGCAGGACCGTGGGTGCGCGCGCGCGCGCGCCCGCCCAACGACCACCCGAAACTTACTTGCACACGAACACGCGCGTATGTAAGTAAGTACCAACACGATGATTCCGGCACGTTGGCTACCGACACACGGCCGCGCCAGCCGACGCGCGTAGAATGTAATTAAGATAAATTAGCGTTAAGGGGAATTGGGTTGAAGCTCGAGGGTGGAGGAGCCTGAAAGGGTGGATGAAACGCGACGAGTCGGTGTGGGTCGTGTGAATCGCGTCCACGTGTGACCGTGCACGTACACTCTCTCTCGTTTGACTGTGGGCGAACGAGCGCGGCGACCAAGAGACAGGTGGAAGCATAGAGGGTGGAATAAAGAGGCCGAGTGCCGAGAGGAAACTGCGCGCGCTAGGATGTACACTACTGTTCATAAGTATTTTAGTAATTAATAGAAGATACTGTCGATCGGCACGTCATGGAAACAGCATTAAATTGCAATCACGGTTATTTAAAACGAAGCTATTAATTAGAACCTGCCCTTAACTTATCAGATATTAGAACAGCTTTCGGATAAATAATTTATAACTTGCGTTCAGTAAATTGAAGAACTGTAAGATACTTTCCCATATCTCGAAAAATGTGGAAAACTGAATAACGTCGATTAAAAATCAACGTGAATTATTGATCACTTGTATATACCGTTTATTCAAATATTTCGATAAGCCTATGCAACTACTTATGGACGTTAATGTACGCTCGTCTATGTACGTAAAAACGTTGGGTCGTGTTGATTCGGTTTGCGCGTGTGCGTAGGAGGTCCGCGCAAGTAAGCTTCGTCGGCGTTACGGCACGCTGGAAGCTTAATGATGCATGCCGCCGGCGCCAAACGAGCATCCACTGATAAAGCGATGACCAGGGGGCGAGAAGAAGGGACACGAAACTCTTTCCGTAAGCTCGGACCAAGGTTATCGGGCGGGCTATCGATCGGCTGCATCCGGCCAGTTGCATGTTTCGCCGATAAGTCGAAGCTTACGCGGCTTTGTAAATTATGACACTTTAAGTTCGCCCAGCTCCCTCCGCGTCTCGCGCGATCGCCCGTTAATGTGCGTATCTATTTGCATCGTACGCTCGTATCAGGATCATCGGTTCGCACGAAGATTTCATAGAGTTTCGTGGATCAACCTTTACCTCGTTCTTCGCAAAACACACCGTGCGCGAATTGTTTTTGCTTGCTTTTACCCGGAAGTTGATGTAAAGGGTTGCTGTTTTATCCGGTATATACGAATTTGTTTGACACATTCCCTGCCGGACGGAGTTAACTTTTTACCACGAGTTTAAATTAAATGGAAAAGTTAGACACATTGAGTGTGAAAATACTCATCTCTTAATCCTCAAGCTGTATATTATACTATAAATAATTTACTTTGATAAACCGAACTTGTTTTCGTTCATCCCCGCGCTATACTAAACTTTGAAGCAGCCGTACGTTCAGTACGTTGAGCCTTTGAACATGGTTTCTTTGATTGGATTGGTATTACTTGGAAAGTGTAATGAAGAATATTTTTCTGCGTTCACTGGGGAGATGGGATATTGAAAAGGGGAGAGACAAATTATTTCGTAAGAAGAGGATTCAACAATCGAGATTAAAGAGCAAGAAACGAACCGGCACGCTACCGTCGCTTGTTTCTCGTAAATTGATTTCTCCTGTTTCCCATCACAGGTCTCCCTTTTAATAGGCCAGCAGACTTCAATCATTTTTCCCTCTTCCCTCGCAAATATTTTAGACGCAGTAATTAGTAAAAAAAAACAGTAGGAACATTAAGAATATTGGAAAATCTCATCCCAGTATAAAAAATTGAATTGAAAGAAACTCGTGATTCAGAGAATTATCTTCATAATGACAAACCGTTGCTTCGACTTTCTATTAGAATACCTGTAACATCGTTCTAACGTTTGACTATCGTTAGAAATAGGTACGCGTCAAGGAATCGACGGATCGGTCGTACAGTTTCATTTGAGGAGAATCATTTCTGGAAGACCGAGAACGAGCTTGGGAGTGCAAACACACGCGTCCGCGAGCAAACATACCGGGAGAAATTACGCAATTACAGCTGCATAGCGGCGATATCTGGTGCGTTCGTCATGAGGTTTGGACAGCGAGAAGGAACAGAGCCTCGGGGATGCCGCTGCCGCTGATGGACGTTTCCGATACGAGACAGAGAAGACGACGACGATGAGAAGACGAGAAAGGGTGCGGAGATAGGGACCGAGACCGGGCGAGGGCGAACCGTGGTCGAGAGACGAAGACAGGGAGAACAGTTGTTCCCTAGTTTCTCCGGCTATTATATTATTTAATTAATTAAGTTCGCAAGACCCTCGGCAGCCCGTTCGCGTGATTAATAACATTGTACGGGCGTAGAACTATTAGCCCGGCCTCGGTTTGTGGATTTATGGTGTTCCACGTCTGTACATTACGTTTTTGACCGCCGAGTGGACCGAAATGATGCCAAACGCACGCGCGTCGTTCACGATAAAAGTGCTCGATCTTCACGAGTTGGGCATGTAAAAATTTAAATACGTATTTGACGATCCGTTCTGTACCGCGATATCAGTTATTTATTATGCATACCGCGAAGTTCGTTCAACGTGGAACAGAAGATTTGTAAACGACGGAGCAATTCATTAACGGAATGCGATGAATTTATCAGATCGTAGGAAGAGGCATGTTACTGATTCGTAAGCGACGAACGAAATTTTCTTTTATTGCTGCGGTAAAGTTAAGTGCTCGTTAAAGACTCCGCTTTATCGCGATCCGTACGAGACGAGGGATGGAACTGTCACGGTTATCTTAGCTGTGAGAAAAAAGTCTCCCCCCTTTTACACCCTGAGAAAAACTGAATCATTCCTTTTGATCGACCAATACGTGTTGCTTCTACAATTTTCCCGAAAGAAACCAGAACGCCGCAGTTTTTCAGATAGTCAGCGAATTAAGTCGAGGAATCGGAAAGAATAAAAAATACTGTAGTTAAAAAATGAATCTCGGGCATTTATTATACACGCTTTATAATCGAAAAAAACGAAGCGTACGTTGCTTGAATTTATCATGGGTGAAATGTTTATTTAATAAACAGCGGGAGGGTCGTAATCGCTTCATCAAACAGAGGGATATCAGAAATTGTCGAGGCTCGAGGGTCGCGGGCGTTGGAGAGAAAATTTGGGAAAAATGCAAATTCGGCCCGCTGTCGAATCATAAAGGAGGGCGCGAAATCCGGCGAGAGTCGGTCTTATCGCGAATAGGGCCGAGGTCCAGCCGGTCGTTCCGTCCGAGATAAGCCACGTCCATTTGCAATATCTAATCTCGTTGTGGACGGCGCCTAAAGAGTCCCCCGACGGCTCTTCTCCGAGCAGCTTCGCTCGCGTTAATACACGACGGACCACTGTCGGTTCTTCCATTTCCACTGTAGACGCCAAAAGGAAAAAGGTCGGGAAGGCAGCGACGGTTTTCCATAACATTGTATGAAAAAATTATTTCGCGATTCGTTTAGCCCGTCCCGTTCAAGCATCATTGAATGCGACCGGTTTTCGTGACAAAGATAAGTTTTACAACGAATTCCGACGACGAGCGAATATGTGGAATGAAGAGATGGTTGGTACGCAATTGAAAGAAATCTTCAGCCCCGGCGACAAAGGGAAAAACTGGAACGTAAGCTGCTCGAGTTTACCGGTTAAATAACCCTCTCTTACGGGTTCCTTTCTCTTTTTTCCGGCGTATCTTAAATCACAAGGCGGCGCTCGTGCGCCGACCTACCCTAAAGTAGCAACGACAGCAGCTCGTCGCCTCCACCCCCGGCCGAACTCCAGCCGACGAGGAGGAAGCCAGTCAGAAAAATGCCGAAACAACCGGGGTCCCCCTGTGCTCATCCCCCGATCCGGCCGGGCCACCCCCGTGTGTCAGTCCTCGACGAGCCTTGCTTAGGGTCATTGACATGCACCCTCTCGTAAAGAGACTGCAGAACCTGCGTCCTCGTAAACGGATACCGACGAAACGTTTGCATTATTCCCCGGAATCGGAACGGTCCCCTCTTTAAATTAACTCTTCAGCCTGTGCGTTAACTCGAACCGTGGTGAACCGGGGAGAGTAATCGACCGATAAACCTGACAGTCCCGATTGTAAGACACTTGTTCCATTTTCAATAATTCCTGACTTTCAGCTTTTCGACAATAATAATTTTGCTCGTCTTTATAAATATTCTACAACTTATCAGTCCCTCGCATTCAGAAAACAATTTTTAATGTTCAATGCTCGCTTCACATTTTCTACTGCTGAGAAATCGAAGAGATATTTTTGATTATACCAGCAACCGGACGTTTGCTCCATTTTTTCCCTAAAAGCGTCGCCGGTCCGTTAAATGTTCGCCCTTTCCGCCCCGGATAGCGATTCGGAAAAGTTTTGAAACGGCGAAAAATCGTTTCGAGCCATGGGGTCGGTTCACCTGCAAAAATAGCTCGATCATCGTCCATTGTTGAGAGAGAACGCACCCTCCTATGAAAATTTCGTTGCCGCGCGCCGCGTCGGGATGTTCAAACGAGGCGGTGCGACGCGATGCACCGGATGCATCATTTACATGTGCGACGTTAATGCACGACGGACCAAAAAAAGCCTCCATGGAGACTGCATCGAATTTTACAATTCGTGATCTTCAGTATATTTTTCGTCCGCTATGTAAAAATTATTAAATCCTAAATGTGAATAAGAGATAAACTGACAACTTAAAAAAAATTGAGAAATGGTTTTAGAACAATTGCGCATCTATGCTGACATTAAGAAAATGCACGGCGGTGAAGTCACTGGCGCATTCGCGAATATCGTCGTGTCATTGGTCACGTTGCAAGCGGCGCGCGAAAAAAGATAGAAAAAAAAAAGTCGTCATTGCGATAAATCATTTCGGGGCGACAGGCATTGAACATTCTCGGCGTAGATTTTCTCACAGTGTGCTCGCAGCCAATCGGAGGGATGTATTCCTTCTGCAACCCCCGAACCTCGACCAATCACGCTCGCCACCGATGATCGATGACCGAAGAAATTACCGATTGTCGTTGACACCACGAAATCGCTCCTCTTTTTTTCTCTCTATCCCTCCTTTATTTCTCAAGCGTTCGCTCTTTCTTTTCTTCTGCATTCCACCTTACGATTTTTCTCGCTATAATTGTATTAATTAAACAGGCGAAGTCATTGTGTAACGTATCAAATCCGTTTCAGTTATAACAATGTAAAGACGTAAAATAATGTATTAAAAATTATGTGTTTGTGTATGTAAAATTATATATTCACAATTTTAACGATTATGTGAAATATTGTATTGATTTATGCATAAATATAATCAATTTTAAGCAAACTGATACAAGGGAAATATTCACTTCTTGACTGTTACGTAACTCGTACCAAATAATCGCCTAAGGATCCCTCGATCCTTATCGGGACGGCGGCGATGGTAGCCGAAAGATCTAGAGAAGAGGAGAGAATCGACAGGCCGTGACCGTTGTAAATTAATTAATCCTCTAAACGCGCGCGCAATTAGTCGAACCAAGGGAACGACGAATATTGGAGGATTCCTGGAAAGCGCGGAACCATGAATACCGTTCGCCGAATTAATCCTGAAATTGTGGTAATAAAGCAATCGATGTCCATGGCCCCGGGTGCCGGTTTCAAGGCGGGCCGTGGCCGTTCAAGTGGCGAAACGACGACACTCTGGTTCGGTAATACCGTTTCGTACCTGGCTTTGCCGCGGCAGCGGCACAATGCAACGGCGTAGGGACGACGACGTCGCGCGACACTTCTTCCTTCGGCCTCTCCTCCTCGCAGAGGTGTTCGTTCAGTGGCACTGGAAACACCCAGTATACAACATTGTTCGTGGGAAACAATGGAACTCGCGGCCTCTCCCTAGCCAGCGTTCACCCTCGCGCTTCTTCCCTCTCGCGTTCCCGCAGCTGCGGTACATTCGACTACCCCTCGGCACCGCATGAACAAGTGCACTTGTCCTTTCTTATCGCCGCTGCGCCACGGCAAATTATGATTGCCCTAATTTCCTTTGACTCACGGCCGTGCCACATCTTCGTCCGCGATACGCGCTCGAGAGATCGGCGAGAGGCTGCCGCGAGGGTGGCGAACATAAGATAAGCTGGACTTCGGATAAATTCGTATCAGCGATTGGTCAATTTCGACGTTAATGATTATAAATTGCTGTCTCGAAATTAAGAATTGTTCTCACATGACACGTTCGTTTGAATTGAAAATGGCAAAATTACTGTCGAATTTGTGGTGTCATCATAATTTACGACCCAAGCAATAAAATTTCCAATTTCAAGTACTTAAACCATCCCTTACTTAAGTTGGGAACAGCCGTCGTAAAAGGTCATAAAACTGGCTACAAATAGACTTGTGTAAATCAGAAGAGTACCCAATTTTACGATACTTCCGTACGGTACTAACGTACAGCTCCTACAACATTTTTAACAATGAATTTTAATCATTCATCAAAATCCCTCCTCTGGTAAAAAGATAGTAACTGTCTCGATATACTTCAAAGCAATTCATACATGTTTTAAAAAATTGCATCGAATTTCTTAAGACGTTGAAGGTAACATAAAGTAATTTAAAAATTGCACGATGCTGTGAAGCTCGAAAGTTTCGCTTACCCCTAATTGGCATCGGCGAGCGGCTGGGTAAACTCGACGGCGCGGCGGCTGAAAAATCGTCGCTCAAAAAGGAACACAGGTTCATGAACGCGTCACGTGGGCGCGAACAAAGGATTTTTGCGGCTCGTTTCTCGCGGCATTTCGTGTTTCCGAGGGCCGAAACCTCGTGGAAAAGAGAGAACAGAGCGACGACGGGATGCGACGCGACGCTGGCTAGAAAGTCAGAGAAAGAAGGGACGAGCGCGACGAAGACGACGACGACGAAGAAGAAGAAGAAGAAGAAGAAGAAGAAGAAGAAGAAGAAGAAGAAGAAGAAGAAGAAGAAGAAGAAGAAGAAGAAGAAGAAGAAATCGAACAACGCGCTGCTCGCCATGGCGGATCGACGACGCATCGAAAATTAATGTGAATACCACGAAACTGGTCCCCGCGGCATTCGCCCGCGGGAACGGTATTTCTGTATTTACCAATAGTATCGATGATATTTCTTCGTTTTTTCCCTTTTCATTTTTTTCCCCTCTCTTTTTTTTCCTCTCCCTCTCCGTTGCCCCTTTCGAGATCGATAAGATCTTCGGTGGAACACGGCGAACGAAAATTATAGGTTTTCGCGGTTTGAATTATTTCTCGATCTTTTGACGGGCCGACAAGAGGGACGACCAGGAATTTTCGTGTCTCTGGAGGAGATGAAAGTTTATTTCATGGAATACAATTGCTAACCATCGGTGATAAACACCGTGGTGAGAACTGTATTCATAGCACATCAAATTATTACTCAATGTCAGAAACTTTAATTATTAGCTGAAATTCTTATAAATAAAACGATAATTATAAACTATTACAATATAACGTACAGCTGTAGGAGATTTGATGATTTACTGCTGGTACAAGAAATGAAAAACCACAATGTAACTAATTACTCAATTCTGTAAAAAGTGATCAACCTTGATAAACGGCAGTCAGTAACAAAAATACGCTGAGCATTAACATGCAAAATTCCTATGCAAACTGCTTTGAAACGTAACAATCGTTATAGCTAACCATGAATCATGCGTTATGAATACATATAATAAGCTTTCAATCGCCTATTCATTGCACCTTTTTATATCAGTAAATAACAGATTAGAGAACATTACCAGTTATTACGTACAATACCATTATAATAAAGTGATCCAGGTGATACACTATTAACAGCATTATTATGCAAAACTTTTGCAAGACCTCCTTTCGACCTTACGTAAGTAATATTATTGCTTAATCACACGAGACCGAGGAAAGAGGTATGACTTGCAACAATCTATTCCATATAAAATCCATTAAATGCGACTGTCTGATATATGCATTCAACGGTTTGCAGAAATAACGACTCGTAGTTTCGTCATTTATTTTCCCTTTAATTACGATATTCGCAAAATGGATCGACGAATGAACCGGAGTGTTCCGCGAACATTATAATCGGAGTCAAGGTCGCCGATTCTCTCCGATCGCCGTAATTTTCATAATCGTTTGCGGACCGCGAAGGCGGCAGGCCGATAATTCGGGCTATCGCGTTTCCGCGGCGCCGACGAGGATTCTTCGGCCGCTGAAATTCGTGGAAAACGTGTGAACGAACTTTAATTATACCGAAGTTGCTGCAAACAAAAGGACCAACGCCGCTCCAACCTCCCTGCCGCCCCCGCCGCCTTCTACGTCGCTCCTCGCCGCGTTATCCTGCTCCTTTTCTCTCGCTGGCCGACGAAATCGAGGGGGTGTGAGGCGGACGAAAGAGGGGGCGAGCATTGGAGAACGCGGGGAGAGAAGGATCGAGAGAGCAACGGCTTCAAGGTTAAGGCAAATCGCGGCGCGGATGACGTCACGATGCAGTTAGACTAGTTTTAGTTTTAGTTGGGGGTCCAGCCTCTCTCTCTCCATTCCCTTCGCTGGTCTCTTTCTGCGGCGAGACTGGACAAAGGATGTTGTGGGAACCGTGGTGCCGGCGAGTCTCTCGCGGCCCGTATCACGGATGAAACCAGCGAGTAACTGCGAGGAGAGGCGATCGAAGCCGACGAAGAAATTCGGAAAAAATTCATATATAGATACACGCGATGATCGAAAGGCGAGGAAAGGAGAGAAGCTCGAATTTTTTAATTTTTTTCCTGCGATTCGGTCGGCTTGTTTCTCTTAATTAACTCTCGATCGTTCCTCGAGACGGGTAAAAAACAGCACCGCTGGTGACCTTGAGCTGTCAGTAGTTCCGCTTTGATTAACCGGCGTGTTCGTTATTAAATCGAGGCGGTCGTCGCGGCGCGCGGCGCGACGGGACGGTCAAATATTTTATGCGCTCGCGGACTCGCGCGTGACGTAACAAGCTTCGCCGCTGGTTCGCGAAAAAAGGGTAACCGGACGGTTTCGACGGTGGACAGCTGGGATTGGAAACGAGAGGACATCGAGACGGTTCGAACGCAAACGCGAAAGGAAAAGACATTGAGCGACAAAGTCGCGGTTGATGAATTGCCATCGGGTACGGTCGAAAGAAAGTTTCTGCGAGATACTGAAGTAAAGCTGTACTCTGAACGGATTAACCGAAACCCTGTTCGATTAAAACGATTGAGACTGGAATTAAACGAAACGGTTCGGGAAACAAGTTTAAATTATCAGTCGAAGAGTTCGAATCGAATGAAACTGTTAGATTTCTATTTATACAATCGACATCGTTACAATTAATCTGTAAGAAAGTACAGATAATTTTGCCCAGGATCATCAAAATCGTACAATGAAATCAGTAATATTTTATCAAATGACTTCGTCTTAAGTAACAGGATTATTCTCGTAAGCTTGCTGAAAAATCGCGTTTTGTCGAGGAGAGTGAAAGAATAAATGTAAAAAATCGTGATGTTACCCATCCCGTTTCTAAAGTCAGTTTCAAGTTCCCCAAAAGGAGGAGAAGAAAAAATTGGAATCGTTCGGCAGACACGTGCCTCGAAAGTCCCGGACGGAGTCGTTGGCCTTCTAATGCAGTAGGAAACTATAAGGTTCGCGCGATCGCCGAATGTAACCCGGCAATCATACGGTGGTCCAATTACCATAAGAAGGGCTCTAATTTCACACAATGCTCCCTTTTTTTTCTTTCAGCCGCCCCAGTCCGCTCTCTTTCTTTCAATGTGTCCGCGAGCCTCGGTCGCTCCTCGGACGAGCTAGTGCACGTGGTCGACAATGGCGCCCAAGGGTCGGAGCGCCGATCGACTTTCACGATTTCTCAATAAGTTTTCAATAGCCACGAGAACATCGTCCCCTCGACCCATCTCCGCCGCACGAGTCCCATGAACGAGAAGAATTTGATACGGGCCGCGGTACAGAGCGCAGGAGATCCCGTGGAGGAGTCCTTGGAGCATCGCGTGGCTCGTCTTTAAACGAGAAACGATCCGCTTTTCGTCAGGCGTGTGCGTCTCGGGTCAACGCGACGCACCCCGCGCACCTGCGTTTTATTCGCACTTCTCTTTTTTTTTTCTCGCTTGCTTTCCTTTTCACGAGGCGTTCGTTCGATCTCGGAGAAACGCTTCGCGCGTGACTGTATCCTCAACTCGCATATGCTTTACCGGTTTTCATTTCTTGGATAATTTATGCTCGGAGAACGGGGTAACCTGATATTCGACAGAGCCGCGGAGAGAACCGGACCTGTCTCCGAAAACGGATCTCTCATTGTCGACAGCAGTCGGATTGATCCAGGTGAACGAGTCGATCGGCCGAACGAAAGAGAACGAAGGAATCTTGTAAAGCCCCGCTTTAAGTAAAGCTTGATAACTTTTTTTTTTTCATAATTCCGAATGGGTATTAAAATCGTCTACGGGATTAAGCAATTTTAACTCTCCACGTAAAGTCAGCAATTCGAGTTCACGAGGACAATGGCATTAACCAGGAGGGAGAAACGCGGGCTGTCAAAAACGGGCGTAGAATAAACACGAAACTTGAAAACGAGCGAGAAGAGGAGGACGACATCGGCGGGACATAATAGCGACGCGCGTAAAAGCATTTACCCCGTTCCGTGAGAAAAAAAGACGTCGGAGGGCAAGAGAAAAAGAGAAGGAAGCGGCGGGAGGGAAGGGTAGCCTAGGAAAAGGGAACACAGCCGGCGCGGCGCGGCGAGAGAGAAAAAAGCTGGGTCGGAGGCAGGAAGAAGGGATTGTTACGGTGGAAGGACGAGAACGGTGGACGCATTTTGTCCGCGGGGGTGGGCGATTAAAATTTCAATTCGTTTTCCGCGCGAACTGAGTCAGCCCTTCCTTTCGCCCGTCTTCTCCGGCTGCAAAGCTTCATCCACGGGCCAACGGGCGGCTCGCCGGTACTGCCGAGGACCCACTTTGTTATAATTTCCTTTAATGACGCGGTCCTGCCGCCCGTCCCTCCCCCCCCCGGTCCCTCTCCGCTCCTTTTCCCTCTGTCTACTAACCCCTTTGCCCGCTACCCCGCCGCTGCCGGCGGTGCGGAATATTTTTATTACTTTGCCCCTGTCTAGTGGCCGCGACGCGATGGAGTTTAGAGCCGTTCCGCAAGATTGAAGGTGCGGAGCCTGGAAAATCTTGCCCGAGGTCAAATTGCTGGATGATTTCAGCCAGTTTAAATACTTTATTGTGACTTCTTCCACTGCCGAGATAGAAATGGGGCGAACACTTAAGAAAAAGTTGCAAAGCATATGCTCGAAGTCGATGTAACGGCTTAGTCTTCTTTTTACAGGCTCCGAGAAAGTAAGTTGTTAGTAATTGAAATAGGAAAATAATGCTTTGCATACAAATGCTATGTTTGAGAATTCCGTGTGTTAAAAACGTTGGTGAACTTGTCGCCATCCATTCGCATGAGTTGCACTCCTGACTTCTTTGGTCCTCATCGTGGATTCGAAAAATGTTCGCCCACCCCCCCCCGTCCGATGAAAAACAATACGTCGCCGCACGTGGTTCGAAAGGGGTGGCGGTTGTGGCCGAAGGTGGAAAGCCAGGATCGCTGGAAATGCACGTCGTCGCACGTATTACGACGGAGAAATCTCCTTCCTCGTCCTGGTGGGTTCAGCAACGGCGAGGAGGGGGAAGGGGTGAGCTGGGCAGGAGGTGGACAGAGGGTAGGATTTCCTTAATAAAATGGGGCGCAAACGCCACGCCAGCGAATATCTAGCTGATAGTGATTCGGTCAGCTCTGCGTCCACCTCGAAAATGCCGAGCAGAAGCGTAAGGCAAGAGGGGGTTGCTAGGATGAAATCCGTGGGAGGGTTCGTGTTGCTTAGGCCGATTCAATCTATCGCATACCAGCTTGGTTATAAGGAAGCTGGATTTATCATCGATCGTTACTGCTGGTCGATACCATCAACGGTTCAGGAGATTACGTTTCGTAGGAAAAGATGTCGGCAATTTTCGTTCTGCTACCAAGCTAGAAAAGTTAGTGAAGAGAGGGTGAGGATAATTTTAGGATGATTTAAGGGAAATTTGTGTCATTGGTTTTAATGAAATATTTCTGACAACGTTAGTTTCATATGTAATGCAATGACATTTCTTTTATTCTTGAAAAAACATCAATTCTTATAAATAAATAATTTAACAAGAAAATACATAAAAAATTTTGTATTATAAATCATTTACATAAGGCTAACAATGTATTATAAGTCTTAAAAGGTTCTCTCCGTGAAACGTAAGGAAATGCGGAAGCCTGAGATATGAAGAGAAGTTGAACTCGGTTCGATCGTTCGAGGGACATCGCAAACATGCAGAAAAGTCGAATTTTCGAGGGTCGAGGGGGAATGCGGTTTTCCTGGCAGAAAGGCGAGAAGATTTCCACAAGGGTGACCATCCCCTTCTGTCAAGTTAGCGTTATCCAAATCTAACACGTAGTCCAGAGATGCAGGGGCGCTCGTGATAACGTTAGTATGGAAATTATTGTTCGTGGTTTCCTGCGTGTGTTGGGTCTCCTACGCTGCTGTTTGTGTGCCTCTCTGCCAGGAGGGTGAGCTTGACTCGAGTCGATATAGTAAGCGCTCAACAAAATGTTTGTTATCCTAAGAACAATATAACATTATCGCAAGTAATCTTTGGAAAAATATTTTTATTTATGGCTCAACCATCTTCCATAACTTTTCAAACTTTTTCAGCTAATCTCTTTCTGCATTTGCATTTGATCGTTGCTCTTGAATTTAATGTAACGTAAATGTGTGTCATGAAATTTTGTCAAGAAAAATAATTCAAGAGATACGAGCCACTTCGATTGCATTACAAATATAAATATGATACGGTACAATTTTCATTGCTATTATTACGTTTCAATATATACTTAATTTAGATGTTGAAAATGGAAATTTGGCTGTGAGTTCGATGTCACCGTTCTGGGACACAATCTTGAATGTGCTAGCGGGCGATTTAGCTGTTTCCAGCCACGTAGATCGCGTTATTTCTGCCGAAGTCTATCTTCCAGAAGCTCCCGTGCTTGCTGCTCTCTTTGTCGATCGAACGTGCACGAAATGCCGAAAGAGTGCACCGGAGGCCAAATCGAAATTGTAATAAATATTCCCCGGAATTTACAGTCTCCCATGAAAAGTCCCAGTTTCCATTATTACTTTACTTTACACTTTAACATATAATGTGAAAAGTCGTATCAATAAAAAATCGCGAAAAGGAGTCTCGTTCCTACGAGTCTTTGCATAAAATATTAATCAATGTCCGTAAAATCGGCGAAGTCCTCTTCGTCGATCGAGCGCCAGCGGGAAGGTCCGTCGCGTCGGCGTCGGCTCCTCATTCGTTCGTGCACCCATAAATGATTTCCTTAGAAAAGAAAATTGAAACCGAGAATTAATTACGTCGTACGGTGAAGGTGGTCACAATGGGTCGCAATAAAACATCCGAGTACAAAGTAGAACAATAAGGACCAAGTACAAAGGCGCGTCGTACAATTAGATTTGTGAACAATTTCCACCTTCCGCCACCCCCAGCGGCCCTCTCCCGCGCCCCCTCCTTCCTCTTCCCTCGCACTCGTCCCCGCGACGCCAGGTAACACTTCTCTGCCATGTCTCTCGCGATTATTCCGAGTCCGTTCCCTGGTCATACCGCTCCGCCGCCGCGTCGTTGTAAACCCGATTACGTACTCTGTGATAATAATCGAGTACGATTGCCGTCAATATAACTTCCGCCCTATTATCGCGCACGCCCCTTGTTTCGAGTTGCCCTGTTATAAAACGTGGCAATTTCGTCGATTCGGGTTTTCCTCAGCGCCGCGCTGTTCCGTGTACTTTCCTAACGAGCTCCGATTTTTATTACCTCTTATTGAGCGCGTGTCGAATTACGATTCCTGAACAGAGAGTACGTACGCTACGGTACAATACGGCATTCGTTGTGCTGCTCGTTTACCTGGCCCGGCACCGATTTCTCCTTAAAGACACTGAGGAATCGGACTTAATTTGGAAATCTAACGATAGTGGCGAGAATTGCAGTCATAAATCTTATTATTATTTTTCACGAAGTAATAAAGTTCGACAAATTTAAAGAGAAGTTCTGTTGTGCGAACTGCTTTGTTCATAATTCTCCCAGGAACAGAATTCTTTTTATGACTCGATATTATGACTTTTTATGACTGGGGACTATTGAAGCAAAATATATTTCATTCAATACTTCTGGCGAGACTTAGACCTACAATTCTTGAAAATACCGTAAATCTTAAATATTGAGTATTAAATCGGATGAAATTTCGCCTTATTTGGATTTTCTTTTAAATGCCAAATTGCGGTGTTAATCTCAATTTTATTTCTAATTATTGTAAGCAACATATTTTATTATTCTAAATAATTTTCAGTGATAATAAAATACGTAAATGTTTTACGTTCCCTGTGTAAAAAATCAGGAGGTACATTAGCTTATGGGAATATTTAAGGGTTTAAAGGTCTGCGTTTCTCTCGGTTGGAGATTTATGAACGATGAAGACCTCCATTAACTGTAGATTATTAAATAGGCCGACTAGTGTTCGACAGTCTAATTGAATGGAGATCAAAGGACGCGCGACAGCGCGAACCCAAGTGACGTTTATCCGTCGTGACAGCACGTGCCTGGTCGCCCACACGCGGGGCCGAGATATTTTTTTTACATCAGGTGGTCACGATTGCAACGTGATAAATATATTCATAGGCGGAATCACGTGGCGTCCAGTGGCGTCCGTTGAGACAAGAAAGGAAGCGAGAGCGCGTGGCGGGTCTGTGTATGATTAATACAGGTACATCGTAGTTCAAAAATCTCGACCATGTCACAATCATTAAATCACATTTATAAATTGAAATTAATATATTGATCAAAATTAGGTTTATTAATATTTATAATTGTAATTAACCACACTTAGAATTAGAAGTCACTGGATATAAATGGTAAATTTTAAGGCAATGGAAAAATGGAAAATTTCAAGGCAATAGTCGAAATGATTTACTGAATGATGAGTCATGGATGAAAAAAAATGTTTCACTTTACTCGATTAAAATGTACTTAATTTTTTCGAAAACAGGTGCTTAAAAACTTTTGAACGGCAGTGTTAACTATATAACAAAAGGCGGGGGGCGGTAGAGAAAAGGTCGCATTCGGTATGCAAAGTGCACGGGCCACGGGGACCCGCTTCGTCGCGTGGAAAAAAAAGGTATGATAAAAAAATGCAAGGTTACCCACATTTTTTTTTTATTCCACCCGAGCAGAGCTTGGTGGCTCGGCGCGGGGTGTGCAGTCGATTTAGGGAACAGGGTAAACTGGACGACGACGTGCAGAGAGTTTGGTTATCGGCGAATAATACCCGCAACCTTTTTTCTACACATTATTATATCTATATCTAATTTTCGAATACAGAGAAAGAATAGTTCCTCATTTTCTGCAAATCGTCAAAATCTATTTATAAGATATTTAATATAAATAATTAATTTGAATAAACGAAAGATGCATGAAAAATGTTCTGAATGGCAGGTAACTTGACGTCTCGATTTGACAGGTTGCTACGAAGTTACTAAATTGCGTTTACTGGGGCGAGACATCAGTTAACCTTCTTAGAGGGGAATGAATTTCTTTTCCTCTTCGAAGAAAGCTATACATATTAGGGGATGAAAGGAAAGAGACAGCCAGCAGCACCAAAAAATATGAATGAAAATTCCAAGGATTTGCATAGAGGCAATCTATATCAATAGAAGCATCAAGTCGTAATTAAGTATTGAATAATACAAAAAGAGAATTCATTAAAATTCTCGATTTCCATGTGAAGAAACCTGCGTTTATAAATCATGCGGACGAAGCTGGATCAATTAAAAAATGTCAAAGCTAGATTAAACGACCTGACAAAATGAGAGACATTCAAGGACAAGCCGATGCAAGCATGCCACGGCGAATTTCGATGCAGTCACCGATCTCCGGTCGCTTAAATTCGAAGGAAGCGTTTGATCTCACTGGCGCGCTGGGTACCAGCACGGCGTCCTTCGTGCCGGAGAAAACGAGTAAAGGAAACAAAGATGGTGCGCGATCGTGGACCGCGATGTTGGAGCTAAGACGGCTGGCCACGAAAATTCCAGCGAAAAAGCGTGTAATCTCGGTGCCGCGGAGTTCCGAAAAATCTCGCCGGATAAAGTTTCGTAAGGACAGAGCGTCGAGGATGCGGACGCGCGAGGATTCCTGTGCCGTGCGCGCGTCCCTCGGCTCTCCTTTCTCCCGCAGCGATCCGACGAAGAAGTGGAGAACCGAGAAGAAGAGGAAGAAACACGAATGAAGATGGAGGAAAGAGGGTAACAGGAACATGCGAGGAGAACGGATCGCGTTGGATCAACGAAGAAAGGAACGGAATGGAAGAAACAAGGGACGAAGAGAGGAAGCGTTCGGCGTCCCACAGGATTCGTCGTCCTTTCAAACGAAGGGATGATAAAGAGAGAAAGGGTGAGAAAGGGAGAGAGAATCGGGAAGAGCAGAAGGGATCGGAGGGGCGAGGAGGATCACTAGGTGGGGACAAGAAGCGCTCGACGTCTCAAATTTGGTTGGCTGTCTCGAATTGTTCGCGTCTCCGTTGGCACGGTACTTTTCGCGGTCCCTCTCCGTCGCACGCTCACGAGGCTACATCGTTGAAAGAAGGGGGCTTTGGGCGAAGGTGCTACGTGGGAAAGGGAGGATGCTGTGCGGAGGAGAAGGAAAGTGGTTGATTCGAGAAGTACTCGTGGAAAAGAGATAGGACGCGGTTGAAATCGGCGAAAGAGAGAACGGAGCTCGATAGGTTGAACGGAGAGAGGTGTTATTCTAGTAAACTGGAGGAGGGTAGGGAGGCGTTTGAAATAGAACGAGAGGGTCGATTGGAGGGAGGGTTGATTGAAGGGAGAAAGTGTTATCGGTCCAGTAACATTAAGAACGAGGGAGGGAGGAACGGTGTAAAGAAAGAGATGGGTGGACACGCGGTAAGGTGGAAGAGGGAAGACACGCCGTCTCGCTGGTGGTAGATGGTGAAGAAGAGAGGGGAAGAAGTCCCTGCGAAAGAGCGAGATAACGGCGGTGGTCAGAAAGAGCGACGTGGTAGCTGGCAAGTGACGGCGTAGAGGGGGCAACGGAGAAGGTTCGGAACGATAGGTAGGGGGAGAGCAGTGCCTTGGCGCGAGCCCGAGTCTGCAAACTCCTGAATTCCAACCGACCGACAGAATAGTACCGGCGCTCGTACTAGGCGGGTCTAGCGAGTGTGTGTATAGAACAGAGTGAAAAGGAGAAAGAGAAAGAGCGTGCGCGTCGAAAAGAATAGGGCGGAGTGAAGAGAGGGAGGGTAAAAAGGACGCACGAGGTTGAGGTCGAGCCTATCTAGCTTACCTATTTACAATCGCGATCCAACGGATTAATCGCTCGATCCCCTGTTCGTGTCCTCGTGATACGGTTACGAGTTACGGTCGTTCGCCACGTTAGTTCTCCGGTCCCAACGGTGTTCGATCTTCGATCGCGCCGCGTCGTCGATCCTACGCGCTGTGATCCATCCCGGCGTAAGAGAAATCGGCGCCGCAATCGAAACGGTCACCGGTGAAGACTTTCGTTCTCGTAGTGACGACCGACTTGGACACGTTGTTGTCAGTGAACGAAGTGAAAAGTGATGGACTGTGATGATCGATGATTCGAGGACAGAGAGCCGCGGCAGTCGTCCGGCCGCGTGAATTTGTTCACCGAGGAACGTTTTTTGATCAAAGAGACGGAAACTAGTGACGAGACACCGAGTGATCGCGAGACGACAATGTAAACCACAGGTGCGCGTTTACTGTTTATTTTTTTTCGTTTTCTTGTTTCAATTCTCGCGAGCACCGTCGGTGAAATTGCCACGTCGATACTGAACTCTCCTGTCCCCGAGGAAACGATCCTCACGTTCAAACACGGCGTCGGTTAATACGAACTACGAGCCGAAGAGCAGAGCCCGTTTGCGCGAACCACCGATCGTACCCGAAACATTGTCGCTGCCGTCGCCGGCGTGGCGGGGGCGACGATGCCGCACACAGTGACACATTCGAATTCGCACCAGTTGGACCCATCGTGGTCGACCTGGACTTTCGTACTGGGCGTCCGTGCGAACATATGATAAATGTAGAACTCGCTGTACCCCGCCTTTTTCTTTTTTCCTTTCTTTACTTTTCGTTCGGCCCCCCTCCCCACTCTACGAGATACTCCTCCCCCACGACACTCCACTAGCTGCTTGCTACTCGTCACGTGGCTACCGTCATTCCGTTCGTGCATCGAGTCATCGTCCATGTGCTCTGCGCGAGGATACCAGTGTCGGCGCTCGACGACGACTAACTGGAGGGAGACGCATGTCGTCGGAACTTAACGCACGGCGTGTTTATCATTCCGGTACAGTTCGTCCCGAGTTCGTCACGTATACTGTTTTTCAATTCGGACAGCAAGAAAGTGAAACGCGATATCGGGGATAGACTTTCGTGGCGCGCGCGTAAGCGCGTGTACGCGCGCATATATGAACGCGGTATCATCGACACAGTGTATCGCGTGTGACGTGGTTCCCATTCGTCGCTCGCGTTCTACGGACAGTGATTATTTTATTTTACGAGTGATTGAAGCGAAAAAGGAATGCGTCTTGCCTATTAACAAGGAAGACGAGCGAACAGCAAGTGCGACAGTGGGGTAGAGACTGAAAGACAATATGAGTGAAATGACGAGTGTCGAACAGCAGCAGCAGCAACAACAGTACGTGGGTGGAACTTCGAATCCTGAGCTTCATTGCAAGGATTGCGGTCTTAATTTCGAAGGTGAAAAAAGTCTCGAAGTGCACCTGCGATACCACCAAGAGAACCTGTTGACCCAGTGGGCCAACCAAGCCCAACAGGAGGAGAGTAACAATAATAATAGCAAGGCCGGCAATCACAACAATCACGTGGGCGTTAAACGCGAGAGCGTAACCGCGCTGGCGGACTCGAGCGAGTCTACCTCGAGGCCGCCCTCTCAAGACCCGTCGTCTTCACAGCAATCATCGCAACAGCAGCAGCAGCAGCAGCAGTCGTCACAACAGCAGCAGCAGCAGCAACAGCAGCAGCAACAACAGCAGCAGCAGCTGCAACAGCAGCAGCTGCAGCAACAACAGCAGCAACAGCAGCAACAACAACCGCAGCAATCAGCCGGTCAGAGTTATAATCATTACCAGCCACCGATGTTCAGTGAAGCAAGTTATTTCATGCAGAACGAACCGGCATTTATTTTGCCCCATCATTACTCTCCGCCGCAAGAGGATACGCAAAATAATGGCGGGGGTAGTGGTGGTGGCAGCGGTGGTGGAGGATACGCGCGCTATCATCCGTATCAACACCAGCAGCATTTTCCAACGGAGCGAACGGGTTCTGTCAGTTCTACCAGCCCGAGGAGTCCGCCCCTTCAGTGTGAGAAATGCGGTGCAGTGTACGAGGATGCGAATCAACTGGGTGAACATGTGCGAACGAGTCATACGGACTCGCCCGGCGGATATCCCGGGCAGCATCAGTATCAGCAGCTCGGTAACAGTCCGCAACAGCAGAACCAGCAATCACAGCAGCAAATGCATCCGTCGCCGCCGCATTCGAATCAGCAGCAGCAACAGCCGCAACAGTCCGGCTACGATTACAACAGCGGGCAAACAGTGAAAACGGAAGTGAAACAGGAACCAGAGGAACAGGCAGAGATTCTCGATCTCGATTCGCACAAGGTGCAGACGCACAGGTACGAGGAGGAGCTGATGAGGCTTCACCAGCAGCAGCAACAACAGGAGCTGCAGATGCAAATGCATCAACAGCAGGTGATGCAACAACACCAGCAGCAACAACGCACCGGAGCGCACTCGGTGAGTTCTATGCTGGGTTGGCCGCCGGCCGCCCAGCCACACGATTATCATCCGGGATTATCGCCCATGGGGCCCATGGAAAATATCGCGCCTCTACCGGATCAGAGTCAATTCATGCGCGGGCAGCATATGACGGTAGAATCATCGCGACATCCGGGTTCACCCATTATCACTAGTACGCAACCGATGCCCGGACATCAGTTGCCCGCTGGGCTTCTCCAGCAGCCGCCGAAACCGCCGCCGTTGGCTAATCAATCGTGGAAAAGTAACGAGGCGCGGCGACCAAAGACGTACAACTGTACCGCATGCAACAAGTGGTTCACCAGCTCGGGCCACTTAAAGAGGCACTATAATACGACTCTGCACAAAAACGCGGTGAAACAGAGCAACCAGCCGGACCCGGCGAATATGCCAATCAGTGCCCATCATCATCCCGGCAGAGACAACCATACGACCGGTGGCCGCGGCAGTGGATCGTCCAGATCGCCGGAGCTATCTTCTTCAGGGAGTCCCCCAAACTTGATGGCAGGTCCCTCGGGAGAGGCGGCGAGGGGCCTGCTCCACACGCCCACCAGTCTCTACAACAACAGCAACAATTCCAACAACAACAGCAACAGCAGCACCAGCAGCGAATCTTCGGCGGCAGCGGCTCTAACGCAGCACCAGCAGCAACAACAGCCGCAGCAACAGCAGGCGGCTTCGGGGGTGCACTTGGGCACCACAATGGTAGCGCCGCTCAATTCCCCGGTTCAATCGCCGCTGGCAGGCCACCATCAGCAACAAATGGGTTCCCCGTCCTCCCAGCTGGGTCACCAGCAGCCACAGCAACAGCAGCAAATTCATCACCTGCCAATGGGTTCGCCCTCGGCCCAGCTTCCGGTGCAACATCCCATGAGTTCGCCCATATCGCCCATGCACCCACCGTCGGCGCCCCACCTGAGTTCCACTTCGCCAATGGGCTCGTCCCACCCGCACCACATGAGTTCGCCGTCAACCATAACGCCGGGCTCGGTCCACCCAGCAATGGCTTCGTCCACGGCGATGGGGGGTACTACGATGCCTCATCAGCCGTACCCAAACGCCTTGCCCCCCCACGTTATAACTACTACCAACATCCCGGACCTGCTGGAGTCTATCACCATCCAGCTAACTACTATTGGTGATGAGATTCCCTCTTTGCCACATACCGGGCAATCTCAGGGCCAATCGCAGCAACATCTTCAACAGCAACTGCAGCAGCAACTTCAGGATGTTTTACCCGGTTTCGGGACTTTCAGCAACCATCAGAGGTCCCTGATTAGTTTCACGCCGTTCGACGTGAACGGGTATTTGATCGGCCAGAACCAACCGCAGGCCATTAACGTGGGGGGGCTAAGTCCAGAGGAGAACCCATCTCCTCAAAACAGATCTTTCGAATCGTCAGAGTCGAAGTACAATCCGTACACGAGTTCACCGCCCCGTTACGAGTCACTGGCGAACGTACAGGTCAATACGCAGACGAACACCGACGGCATGATCGTTAAGCAGTACGAGGTCCAGACGAATCAACATCACCGTCTGTCGCAATTGCTTCAACGAACGCGAAACGAGCTGGAGGCGAACAATAATCTGCCTCAGGTGATCCAGGCGAAGGAGGAACTGAATCCGAACGTCGGCAGGCAGTTTGAGAAAAATACGAAGCCGAAGCCTAGCCCGGAGATAACCAAGGAGCATCAGGTGACCAGCACCAATACCGGCTCGCACTATATTTCCCAGGATGGCTTTCATAAGTGCATCGAGTGCGACAAGGTCTTCAACAAGGCCTGCTACCTGACGCAACACAACAAGAGCTTCCACTCCGGCGACAAGCCGTTCAAATGCAATCAATGCGGCAAGAGGTTCCCCCTCGAGTACCTGCACGCGGAGCACCTGCAGAAGCACGCCGGCGACAAGCCGTACAAGTGCGAGATATGCCCCAAGCAGTTCAACCATAAAACTGACCTCAGGCGGCACCTGTGCCTCCACACTGGCGAAAAGCCGTACGCCTGTGATACTTGCGGCAAGGGATTCATCAGGAAGGACCATATGATGAAGCACGTTGACACGCACAAAAAGAAGAACAATCACCACAGCGTTCATTTGCGGGCGTGATCCGCGTGGAGTTCGAAGATCGGGGACTGGGCATCAGCAACAGACGTGTTATCGGGAGCCTGTGCTATACGTGATTACGAGACGACGAAACAAGGTCAGACCGTCCTCCGATTGGTAAGGCAATATTGTGAGATCATCGTACTTTAAAAATAAGCAGAGAGACTTAAAGACTCGACTGCATTACCTTTTAGATTGTGATGAAGTTCGTAATTTATTCTAATACTTTTTTGGTTAAATAGGAATCAAAATTTGAAACGACGACGTGAATCCTTTTTTTTTTGAAAAATATTCACGCCGTCATTTCAAATTTCCTTTTGATTCCCATTTGAAATATCAGTTTTCCATTGATCGCGACATTACCCTTGTTCGAGAGTATCGACCAATGTCTTTAGCCGGTAATAACGGTCGAAAGGATATTAGTTTTTTGCTCAAACATACGTTTAATTTGACTTCGAATCATGATTGTTTCGACAAGAAAATTTTGCATGTGGAAATCGCGACGCGTTTAACAGGCTTTTTCAGAGATAATCAGATTTCGTCTGCCTTGAGAATCTAAAATCGACCGCTGATCGACGATTTTAAGTAACGCGATACGCGGAGTCGATCATGAGAAATCGACGAGCGATTATTTTCTCTATATTCCCTCGCTGATTGCTCGACTTCATGGATCGCGACTTCTTTCACGGGTCGAAACGGAGCCCGGTAACGCGATCGCGAAACCGCGAGACTTTCGGCAAAGTCGAAGAACAAGACTTTTGAATGATGATAATAATAATAGATCGGAAAAGTAAAAACTGGAAAGAAAATTTAAAAAAAAGAAGAAACGCGCAATGGAAATTTCTGATGCGATGTAAAACCTTTGAAGCTTATGAATTGTACAAAATATGTTAATTGTATAAGCTTAAGGATTACATGTCATTGTAATTATTAAATTTAATTGAATATTCTCTAGAAAATGATTATGGACTCTAATCATAATACTCGTGTTTTATAGCGTAAGATTATCGAGGATGAACGAAATGAAAACGAGAGTGATTGATAAATGATTAATCGCGAAAGGACGCGGCGACGCTCGCGCGATTTCGTCGAATCATCACGAACATCGTTATTTTTGCAATTATCTTTTGTTTTATAATTATTACTTTTTAAGATTTGTATTTCTTATATTGATTTTAGATATTGAAGAGGGTCGAGAGATGATACCGCAGTATCTCCTCATTTATTCTCTTATAGTTAATAATAACGAAAACTAGAAGTAGTATGTAGTTATGACGAGTCTCTCGACGCGCTCTTTTCGTCACATTCCTTGCGTATTTTTTCATACATTCCAGTTTCGCAGTGTGAACGACTTATCGCGTCGGCGTCGCGTCATGTTCCTTTCTTTTTTGTATAAACGTTAGAATTTTTAATAATAGCCTAAGTTACGAATTGCACGTTGCTCGTAATGAACCTCGCTCGTGTCGTTCACCCCCCAGTTAAAGAAAGTAACTACGGGATTTTAATCAAGCATAGTTCATTGATATGAGCTCCTCTTATCTCGATTTATACTTCTCAAATTTTACTATCTATTTTAACGAAAAATTGACGAGAAATAACATTTACATTTCGAAATCATTGAACGCGATTGCAAATAATTTAAGATGATCATAAGTGACGCGATCATCGACATCGTCAAATTCTCGCATCGCCTGTAATTGCATGGCACGAATAATTGGTGCCCGATTGATCGGCCACGAAAACGAGGCAATCACCGGGATCGTATCGGGCCTCTCGTCTCTCGTGACACGAGCGAATTTCCCTTCGAGCTACGCACAGCTCGTTACACTTACAAACACACCGGTATACATACAAGTACACATATTACACACGCAGCGAGTAAACGTTGACCATCCGCGTAATGCAATTCATGTATATTCATAATACCTCTTAACTACCGTTTGATTAATTATTTAATGAAAATCGATTGATCAAATAATAATGGAGGCGAATAAAAATCGTGCGTTAACACGCCGGGGAATAATAATCACGCGTCGTGTTAACGCTTAATTTTTATCATTATATCTGTGTCAATATTTAATCGACCAGTTTTCACTAAATAATTAATCAATCGGTTACGAGGTATTACGTTGAACAGATATTCGAATCAGTTTGTTCCCGTTTCTGATTGTTATTGTTGTGATTACCTTTGCCATTACGCGCACAGTGTCGATCGACTTGTTTCCTTGTTATGATCCTTTAACGCTATAACCGTTTCGTTTGTACATTTTCAAATAGATTATTGTTCCTCGATATTCTATTGCATTGTTTAATTGGTAATCGGAAGTATTGCTCAAAATAGTTTTTCTAATAGACGAAATAGATGTTTTCATACTGTACGTGAATCAACTGTGCAATGATTCGCCTGTTATTAAGTATGCAGTATTATTTCTCAGCCTTTGTTCAAATTTCATCTGTTCCTTAATTATCTTGAACAATAGATATAATAATAATAATCTTACTCAGAAGAAAATTGTTCAGCCACGACACGTACAAGTACACTTATACACACAGCTGTAACGTCCTTTCACGAGTATTTCGATCGTCTTTCAGTTGTTTAGTATGAAAGGAAGTTAAAAAGAAAGAGAAATAAAGTTGACGAAGAAATGATGACGTGAAAGCGAGAGAAAAATAAGACGATAAATTATAAAGCACTCTTGCCATTTTTACTACGTAACGACACCCAGAACAGACTACCTCAGAGTTCAGGAATTTAACGATGAATGAAAGGAAGAAAGAAATGATGAAAGAGCCAATGCAATAATAATAATAATGTTATTAAAAGAAGAAAAACTTAGCTGAACGCGCATCCGCGCGGGTGGAACGATGTACTTAATCGTTTCTGTCTCAGATTATCGTTCGAAAATAAAAATTTTTTCGTACGTCACATTCACAAATACAATTTTATCATTCATAATTTGTCGTTTTTACAAAAATACATAGAGACACAGCTTCGCTTCTTGCCTTATTTCTGCTGTAAAGTTCCTCGAACCGCCCGCCGGTCGTAAGAGCGTGTAATAGAACATTATACATATAGATATATACGAACCGCCAATTTCATATTAACCGTACTCTCCCCTCTCGCTCTTATTCTCCATCTCTCTCCCGTTTATTATTATTTTAATATAATATCCAATATATTATTCTAATATAAACGGAAGAAAGATACAGAATAAGAGCGAGAGGAAAGGATACGATTAGTATGGAATGGACGGTTCGTAAATCGATGTACTTTATAGAGACATATCAAACAGTATTACTGTAAACTCAGTTTTAATATTAAATAATTGTGTAAATCTAAATGAAAGGAGAAACGACGAAGAGAAGGGATAAGATTGGCAGGCTGTAGTGAGACGCGTTTGATGAAATCAGATCAGCGAATGATCGCGAGAATTATACATATTTCCAACGTCATATCATACCATAAATCGCCTCACGGGATCTTCACGGTCAATTTCTCTTATCACGTTTAGTAAACGCGTTTGCTTCTTGCAGTACGAACATGTACTGCGAGAGGCAATACTGCGTTTTACTAAACGTGATAACAAAAATTGAGGGTAAAGACTCCGTGACGCGATTTATCTCACGTGTTTTCAGCGAAAGAACGCGGAACATATCGCGTCACATACATTTGCACATCACAGAGGGCATTAATCTATATATGAAATAAATATACATAGAGTAATGGTGATTTCGCGAGCGACGACGAAGCGGCGAAATATATTTCTCTAGATTTGTTTTTAGACAAGACGCTTGTCTCTTGTATTATTACTATTATTATTGTATTATTAATAATATTATTATTGTATTATTATGTAATAAAAACTACTGCTATTAAAGACAGCGCGCAAAATCGTTAGTATTTTTAAACACGTTCCGTGAGCGCGTTTTCGTGCGAGAGCATGTTTGTAATTGTAAAATAGTTGTTCCCGCACACAAGTGCAAAATACATATACATATATATGATGTATAAATATATATATATATATGTACACATCATATATACGTATATACATAGTATACATACGTATACATATGTGTATATATATACACACGGTACCAAACTGTCGTTGGTTGTGCCAAAAAAGATAAGAGAAACGAAGAGACGAGACGAGATGTAATAGAACCTTGTGTGCTTCCTCTCACGTGTGATTCTAATTTCATGGGCATTTGACAGAAGTAAAAGGTAAAAATAGAATGACAAAAATGTAAATGAAAGAGAGAAGAGGATAGGAAGATAAAACAGGTTTCTATAAGTAAAAATGATTGTAAAAAAAAAAAAACAAATAGTTCATGAGCGTGCCGGAATGCGTGCGTCCGTGAGCGAGAAAAGAGAGCGTGTATGTGTGGACCATTGCGTGAGAGAAGGGCGAGATCGAAGAGAAAGACGCCGAGGGAAAGGGAAAGTGGAAGGAATTCTTATTCGATAATAACAAGCATTTCCGCGCATACCCATTCCTCATTTTGTGCCATAATGAACGCGTGTTGAATAAAAATTTGTAAAGATTTTTGTTTTTGATAGGTTTAGAGAATATACGTGAATGCGTGGTGTGTATCTCGGTGAGCATGTATGAGTGTAGTACGAGCATTTGGTCCGTAGTGAATGATTTGTATAATTAAATATACATATAAGTATAATACGGTAATGTGCCGTGAACACGGAGAGGGAAGAAAACTCATGGACAGAGAATCGAGTAAAAGTCGCGCAACGATGTTCGCCCGTTCGGGAAAGTATGCGAGTAAAAAAGAAGTCCGGCTTGAAATCGATGAAATTAAGCGGGACGTCATAGATATTTAAGCGCATAATTGCGAAGATACGCGGTTTCTGTTCCTCTTTTTTTTTTATTGTACATGTATATGTTCTCTTTCTCCCACGTGATAACGCCTATCGCAAGGTAAGAGAAAAATGTTAACGCAGAGAACGGAGGCGTATAAATATTTAAGATGTGTATTATTTTATACGCGATTAATTTTGTTTTTATAAATATATTTTATTTGTCAGCACATACACACACGATCTGTTTATTCCTGGTTTCTATATCAGTTCCTTTATTTTCATTTTCTCCGCTCACTACTTCCATTCAGTCGACGACATCGTTGAGTTTAACGCGTTACCTGACGTGAGTCAGCAACAACATTGTCCGCTGTTCAACAATTATTCAACGAAAATCCTTGGTTTAACGTAAAATATTTACGTGATCAACGAGTAGAAGCAAACAAATGCAACTCCATCATCCTGCATAGATATCTTATCAATCACTTATCATCAGATTGTTTACCACCTGACTCACGTCGAGTTAAACATCGGTTATTCCTTGTAACAATGACACATCTTCGACCAGATTATTTTTGAGATACTTGTCGATGGTTTCATACAGAGAAAACAGTTATTGTTTTCGTTTAACGTTACGTCACACTACCTTAGTACTCGGGACCGTTATATTAATTTATCAACGCGATCTAGCATGCTAGTTGCTTTAGACATTAATTTTCCTTGAGTTACAGAAAGTGCGCAATACGATACGAAAAAATCACGATAAATCGTTGTTGCAAATTAAGTATAACTTCACTCACGATCTTTTTATATCCAGTGGTATCTGAAGCTTTGACGTTCGCTACGTTTCGATGAGCCGGTACACACTCTTGTCTCGCGGATCTCTCGCCGGAGTTAATTGTAAGCGTAAAACCCTCTCGGGATCGAACTCGCGCTCGCGTTAAGATAACACGGGTTCCGTCAGTTTCGCGCGGTCGTTTTCCACGGGATGCACGTTCCGTTGTTCAGTCAATTTTCGTTTAACGCCGTGGCGCACGGGCGTGCGTGACTCCGTGAGATAATCCCGATCCGATCGCGGGGAGAGGATCCCATCGCGCGTCATCGGCTCGTCCGCGCGGCGCGTTCCGCGTTCTCGTCGACGCCTCCGAAACCCCCGTCGTGTAATATTCCTCCCCCGACGCCAGCCTCTCGTCGCGCACACGTAAACCTTGGGCATTCTGTAATTTAGTAAATTGTTGCGGACTCGGCGCGGCGGAATCGTTCGGCTCGCGAAACGACTCGCCTCGCGCGGCTCTCGAGAGCACGATTTCGCGAGAACGAGCGGCCGCGGGCCATTTAGACGGATCGAACCGGGCGCGATCAACGCGGTGTTCCATTCGATCGGGTCGAGTCGAGATCGCGGGTCGACACGTTTCGCAGGACGATGGTCGGTTTTCGGCACCCGTTGTATAAACGGGCCGATTTTGTGGGCATTCATATTCGACGTTCGTCGAAGAACTGAAGTGTAAGGCGCCAGTTTGGCGGACGTTTTGTTCTGCGTATTCGCGGCAGGTCCCATCATTGTTAGACTTAGGCAACATCTACCTGATCACGAAGCAATATATTGAATGCGATCTATCTACGATTTATTAAGGTGGATGGTAGGATGAGATTTGACAGAGAGTATACCAAAAATGAGGGAGGAAGGAGGAAACGTTGGTGAGAAGTAGCTGGGAGGAGATAAGGGAACGGAAGATAAATCGAGAGTAAAACGATGTTAGGTGTAGTCCACTATATTGTACTATGCGTCTCCTAGCTAAATTTTTATGTTTTCTAATTCGTTGTGAACGAATGTTTTTTGGTATAAATATATAAATAAATGAATCTATATATATATAAATATATATATTTAAATTCTAGGATATTAATTGTAAGTGGTAAGCAAGCCAATCAACGAGCTGCGTGGCGGCCGCGATTCATCGTCTCGCGTTCGTAGTTCGTCGACTCATTCGATAAAATTTTGAACGTCGACGCGCAACCGATCAGACAATCGAGGTCTACAAAAAAGTATCCGCGTTTCCAAATTTCTACAGCGGTCCTCCGGTCGTCGGCGCGCAAAGTAAATCATTTCAAAGAAAGTTTCAACGTACTCAAAGTGTTCTTCACGGTGAGAATTCACGTGTCATGAGCGAGTAGCGAAATTTCATAAAAGGACACTCAATCTATAATAGACATACCCATAATAAGGGATACGAAGTATCATTTCTCGACTCGGATCGCGGAGGTGATCCGAGCTCGAGGTGGAATCTTTGCGCGCACGATTATCGAGTTCTGCGTCGGAGAGAATTTAACAAGGTAGAAAGTGGTGCAAAGCTTCGATATACATAATAAAGTGTACACTTGGTATACAGCTCGTTGCCAGAGAACGTCACCGTAAGCCATCCAGTCGCGATTCGAAGATGATAAATCGATCAGTGCGCAGATTAAAAAAGAAATGGTCGAAACGAAGTGCTTAGCCCGATTCTACCGTCGGTTTATTTATATAAGAAAGAAGTAAAAACGTGTAATTGTTCTCCCGTAAGGAGCTCACTGCCGCCACGAGACGAAGGGAAATATTGTAAGATGAAGCAGAATAAAAAAAAAAAAAAGAGAAAAGGTAAAAACGATAGAAAGGAAGGAAAATGAAAACGATCGACTTATGTAGGCGCACGTATGGGATTCGTATAGAGGCACACGTCCTGTGCCGCGTGTCTGTATACGTC